>NC_091947.1:8410000-8665000 GCF_041260155.1 Ptychodera flava
ATTATACTAGCAGTAGCGCCCTTTTATCTAATCAAGCTGGATGTTATATCTTCGATAATTCGTTGTAGCCTCCATTCAAAAACATTTACAATTTGCCTGAAGTGTTTTCTGCGGGCGAGATCGGCTCTCTGTCGTTTCCAGTTAAGGTAAACGAACCGGTTTTGTGCAGTTCAAAGGCGTTTACATTAGAAGCTTGCAGAACACAGGCTCTGGGCTCTGCGCATGCTCTGTGAATCGGATTCCGATTAACGGGGTTATTGTATTCTCCTTTCATCAATGTTTGGTAGATCCGAATGAGTAAATATATAGAAGAGCAAAACCGCTTAGTGAGCTCAATGTCACATGTGGTACACCCTGTGTGCCTTGAGACAACAAAATACTTTATGGCTGATGCTGTAACCATTAAACGGGCGCAAGAAGTTTGGTATTTCTTGAAATAAGCTTTTGCTCTGAAACCAGTAGTGCTGTGCACTACCCCGAGATAATAAGACATCATATTTGACATCTCAAAATCATTTGCAAACAGATCTTGAAGTGTGATGCAACGTTAACAAATGCATAATGTCAATTATTGACGCGAAAATACGTTTATTTCAAATGTTTAATTCGAAAATTAGTTTCTAAAAAGAGTATCATTACTGTCAATGGGATTAATGTCAGGTGAATGAGATCATAAAATCATTCAGTTAAGGAACAAATTTGATGTAAAATCGGAGCTCTAGAGAAATAGCAAATTTAGAAATTTATTTGCTTTTTTCAATTATATATGTTGCCTATGAGTTTTAGAAATTTCTTGATTCTAACAAATGTCGTGTCAAACATTCATTATGGTCAACCCTGGGCAGCAAGTGTACAGAGTGCGACATACTTCCCACGATGTCGACTCGTAAAATGCGGAGTCTAGCTAGTTAGCTATTCACGCTGTGTGCGGGGTGTACCGGTTTACAATGCACTTTACCTTTGTCGAGTGGCTGACCATTGAGCCAATTCCTCACCATCCTTCTTTTTCTTTTCTTCGAAACTATGCCCGGTATGTGTTTAAGGATACACTCACCAAACAAAGTGAAGAGACCCGCACAAAAGTGCGCATATTGGCGGTCGCCTAAAGACGATCGGTGCATTTCAGCGTAGAAAGGCGCCCATACACACACCGTATGACGGAATTGTTCTGCTCCTTCGAAACACTTTCTAAAGATGGTGGTCCCTTTTAGAAAGTCGGTCTCTGGTTAACTTTTCAAGTGCTGCTATCGAGGACATTTACCGGTTCCTCGCAAAGTTCATAGAATGACTACCAATAGATTCTCCTATCGGGGTATGTTTGACCTACAAACAACAGATATAGCGACCTTTGACAAACACCTAGAACTCACAGAACAAATATTGTTGTTGATGATTTTATTTCTATCCATGGTTCCTTCATCACAATCATAGCCATGTCCTGTTTTGCATCACACCAATAATAAGGAATTTAATGCTCTCCGAAAAGAAAAAACACCCACACTTCCCTTCTGTGGTTCGAAATTGACGCCAAAGTTCTAGACATTATGTACCCACTGTATGACTATTCGAAACAAATTCTTGGCCGGATTTAGAACAGTAAAGAAAGTCAGACTTTGTTTTCCCTTTCTTGTGTCGTGTTTACCGATTTAGAACGGTACATATTGTTGTAAAGTCTTTCTAGAACTCTAACTATGCACAAAGTCACCATGCAGAGTTCACAAGCGCCGGGTCGTGCTGTTTTGTCAATGCTCCCCCTCCCACGGAGCACCACCTGCAAGTGGAACGCGTGATATCACGAGACTCCCTGTTTCCTTTGGCGAGCTCCCAATCCAACGATCGATCATACGACAAGACAAACAACACATTGAACAGTTGGGTCAAAATATCAAGGTGTAAGCTTATATTTCAACGAGATTTTGCTCGCAAAATGCGGCGTGGCGGTGCTGTGTCGGACTAGTTTGAGATCAGAGCATTCGCATCTGGAATTATCGAAATTTTCGACACAAATTAGTATAACTCCTGTAACTCTATGGTTATTGTATCGTGCCTTCCATCGTTATATGTACAATATTTCCCTGCTGCAATTAAAACTTGACAAATGTCCTACGAAAAATTTTATTGAGCTATGCATTACGATGGAGAGTGTCTTTGAATTGGGACGGAGAGATCGGGGTTTTTTTTTTTGGAGGGGTATTTGATTTTTTTTCTCCGTCGTTTAAGATCGAGTTGTAGCACCCTTGACAGTATTGGAGCTTTTAGCAATAAAACACGCACGTGGTTACAACACGAACTGTTTTGTTGCCATAGAGACCGATTGTTCGTTGCTGTAGGTAGAGGACGTGTTGCTGTGCGTCAGTGCGTCGTGTGTGATGTTGTATCTATTGCGAAGGCCTCGCTTTTGATGAGGCGTATACCCAACGAAACTAATGAAGTAGCCCTAATCCCCATGTGCGCTTCTCTGTGGGTGGTGGTGGCGTTCGATCGATCACTGCTGCTAACAAGTCCGGGATCTTTTCACCAAAACACGACTCTCCTACGCCAAGCAAAACAAAAGCAGTTTACTTTGGAAGCAGACGCGATGGGAACATAACCTGCCTCCACCGATGGAAAAAAATATCAAGTTCATGAATAGCGTGCATAGAAAAGCGGATTCTTCAGATTTCTAGACACCTGCGTCGAAAACGGAAAGCCGCGTTTGCCAAAGGGCGTGTCCTACTTTCGGGTACACTGCCGAAGATGAGAGCGGCACGGTGTAGTAGTGTACTGTGTTTTCATAGGACGGCGGTGACAATGCAAGTCGCACAATATTGCCACTCTGGAGTCGTTAGTATTTATAACGTCCAATTTGCTGCTTAGCCATTGTTGATCAATGTGTTTTGGTATGCTGACTTACCATGACGCGTCAATTAGTTGGAGACAACACCGCTGCCTAATAGTACGCGACACCTGGTCTAGTTTGCCGCACGCTCTACGACACGATATGTCATACACAATACTTCTCATGTACTTACAAAAAAATCATCACAAAACCCAATATCTCCCAGAAAACACGCTCATATTCTCTGTCAGTAAGCAATACGATGCACTTTTAAATATAGACACTGTCATTTTTTATAAGAAATATTATATGGTGCAGCTAACCAGAGCCTGGATAAATAATTTTATTTCTCCCAAAGATACGCAAATCAATATCTAAATGGATAATTCTTCTACTCAGCTGGTTGGCGAGAATATTACCATGAGAAGATTGTCAAACACAAAATTCTTGACCTTGAAACTCAGCGACAAACTTACACCCAACATCAGCGTGATTTCCTTCTAAATTTCAATCCTATATCTTGGCAGAATCGTACGATCTCCACTCTCGTCAGTGTCGCTCCGGTTTCGGTTGTGACCCCCGGCGAATTAAAACACGCAGCGTTCATTCACATGAGAAAAAATCTCCCACAGCTTTGTTATTTGATAGAATAAATGCGTTATCGAGGGTGCTGAAACATTCAGTAAAAGAGTTTCCATTGTTCACCAGGTTGACTCTTGATGGCGATGTGTCATCTGTCCTCTTCCATCATTCATGGAGCACTTGTCATCAATTCGCAATACTTCATTGCAGTAATTGGCATGCACGGGATGAAGATTACTAGAATAAGTCCATCAGCCGCATGTAGTGTATGGTTACGCCGTTCCGCTAATCGTCTCGAATCCTCCATGTATCTTCAATCAACGTGTTGTCAGTGTCTGAACTAGTGGTAGCGGTCTTATCGTGCTTTGCCTCAAATAGTTTGTGGCGTTGTCATAGAAGCTGGCAGGTTTGTGGTCGGTACTGCGATAGATTGTTTAGATAGACAGTCTCAAATGATAATTTTCACAAAAATGCCTAACGAATTTCTTAACAGGTATCGTGAAAATTGATAAATATTCGTGGTAATCCTCTACCGTCAGAGCAATTGACGGTTACGATATGTCACCGTGCAGTCGGCGTACGTTTTCTTTCGTGGCAATAGTTTGTGAGCACACCATTAGCGGTGTGAAATCAGCTCGATCTGAACATCAACTTGACATTTGTCAGTCTGACTTGCAGTTGTAAATATCATCACATGACGGTATATTATATGACATGGAGTAAACTGCTGTCGACAGATTGTTTGCACACTTGATGTCCTAACCCGTCATTCTATCGCAATGCATAATGCTTGCAGTACATGCCATGGGATGGTAAAATGGACGCTTTTATCGAGCATGATGCTGTTACTGCATATTTTGACATTTTTATCAGAAAGCGCCCATGCACGACTTCGCATGTTACGAGAAGGTGGGTACTGCGTGAACAGGCACAGATAAATAGTCGTAAAATGTTGTGATTTTGTTATTGGTGTGTTTCAAGGAATATTTGCAAGGTAATGTTGTCATGTGATGGAGATTCTTGAAACCTTGATGCCCGATACGCGTACCATCAATATTTAATTTTCGTCCACTTACGCATGCGTGAGAAACTTAAAGATACCCATGGGACGAGTTTGCAGGTTACAAATAAAGCATTATGTGAATAAATAAGTCCCGAGAAGAATTCCTTTGGGGGTTTCATTCCTTATCGAACTTTTAGAAGATCTTTTCACAGGTGAGAAAGAAATTTATGTGTAATGTACCATGAAGTTTGAATACTTCATCGTTTTGTCGCAGCAGACAAGCATCAACTGGTGCTATGCCAAGATTTGATCGTCAGATTGTCTGGTCCCAGCAGTGCGTGGAGAAATGACCACTGGACCACTGATGATAGCCGTTTTCAATTTCACATTACCTCCTAGCTACGCCATGAATCATATGTAATTACAAATAAATTGTTTTGCTTAAAACTCCGGAACGACCCGTGAAATAGGTCTGAAAGCATTTCCAACCCTGCTCGTAAAATGCCATGCAGAAATTTTTGGGTAGAGGCGTTAAAAGACTTTCAATAGTTTGAACATGTCGATCCAGACGCCGTCTCGCATCGTCAAGTGTGTCCATTTCATTTTGTTCTGAGTCTTGCCTCTTTTCATCACACATTATCGGCGGCAAATTTGTGCAGTCTTCAATATCACATTACTCATGCCTGGTAATTGGCACAAACAACTCGCGTGACGTCACACTTAGACATGCTCCTTGATAAAACCACTACGCGCGTTCTGTTACGATGAACGCACGGTATGGTAAGCTGAAGTTCAGAAGTGGAAAAAGGTTAATAACCCAGGAAAAAAAAAGAAATGTGATTTTCTCTTTATTTTCTGTTATCCCCGACCACTTTGGTATGAGAGTAGAGCTATAATTATCGTGTTTGTTTTTTACTGACTGCAAAGCACCCTCCTTTTCCTCGTCGCGAATCCAGCTCCTTGCTTAGAACATATTTTTAAAGGTATGATATAGTGAATCATTTAAGTTTTTGCTGACTTTTTGCTTGGGAACACTATGTTGCGGATTTTGTTGAACATATTGGAGAAGGAAAAAATACTTGACGCGCGGTCCCTAAGTGATGTGTGGACAGTGACAAGAAACTAGATTGTATTTTTTGCGCCTAAGCGGAGTTACAAGCGACCGACATGTGCTTATCGTTCCCATCATGCTTTGCACTTGTCCTATATGTGATCTTTCGGAGCTGGGATGTGCAAAGTATCTACTTAAACTCAATAAGTTGTATTCACATATTATCCACCTGCAAAATATAGGGTCATGATCATCTTGTAAATGCGTGCAATAAGAACACTCACCATTTTGAAACGAAAAATTCACCGGTCATAATACATTTTCTCTTAAATAGCAACAGGTTTGCATGATTGCCGTTCAAAATTGATTAAACCTGCCGCTCTAGTCCAAGTAAATTGCCTTACTTTAATATTTAATAAATCACTTTCAACGGTTAATTTGAAAACCACAAAAGTACCAGCAATCTTCATACGGAGTTCCAGATACTAGGAACTACAGACCAAAGTCCATGTTTAATACATATCCATTTTTTGACAGAGAAAATTGCTCAAAAATAAAATTCATGACCATCCAGTGACATTAAGATCAATCAAGGAAACATCAAATTGGAATTCGAAAGTATTTTTTTCCACACAATGTGATTAAAATACGACGCCGAGATGTGATCTGCTTTTCACGTCTGCTGCCCTATGTGCAAGGGACGAAGCATCGAAAAGCGACCCAGCTAGCCGATATCTTAAGTTATGATATGGATCAGCCTGTTCTACCAGCTAGGTCCTCATCTAGACTCACTGAATCTATGTACCAATAAAGTCTTTGGTGTGGTTGCTTGGATTTCAAACCCCCTGTTTTGCATTTTTGATAAGACGGTTTGACATCAAATTCAAGGTAATGTGTATACGAGCGAAGTGTATACACAGAATGTTTTCATAAAATTGGCGACGAACGCACGACTTATATTTTAATATATTTAAACAATGTTCGACTTCAACTTACATATCATGGCTGCCGCAAGCAAGTGCAAACTGTGAATAATCGACCGTGTCCATCGCCAAGAATTGAAACGGTGACATTTTAAAAGAAGCATGACTCAATAGCAGGAATCAAAAGACATCTTTCCGAAGACTTGTTTGTGACCAATTAATTGCATCTGTAACCAATCATTTAGATCCACTTCAGTTTGCTTACAGGGCAGGCAGGGGAGTCGAGGATGCAACTTTGACTCTTTTTAATTTGATAACAAGCCACCTAGATAACGCAGGTTCATATGTACGAGTTCTTTTCATGGATTTTTCATCAGCATTCAATACTATTCAACCACACCTGTTGCTACAGCGGCTTTTAAATGTGAATACCAGTCATAATATTGTATTATGGGTGAATCGGTTTTTACGTGACCGACCACAGCGTGTCAGTGTAGAAGGCGTTCTATCCAAAGAGATTGTTTTAAATACAGGTGTACCCCAGGGCTGCGTTTTATCGCCAGTTGTATTTTCCATCTACACCAATGAAATGACATGCAAGAATTCGATCTTAACTTTGATAAAATATGCAGATGACATGGCTCTTGTTGGTTGCTTAAAAGACGAGTTCACCCTGTTTCAATATTTTGTTCAGATTGATCGACTCAATACTGGTTCAAACAAAGCTTTCTCAAACTCAATGTTGGAAAAACAAAAGAATTGGTATGTGATAATAGGCGAGAAAGACAAACACCTAAAGTAATTGTAATTGATGATGAGGAGGTTGAGATTGTGAGTTTGTTTAAATATCTTGGCACCGGCATTGACAACAAACTCTGTTTCCAGGAAAACACCGATATTATTTACAAAAAATCACAGCAAAGACTATTTCTGCTAAGGAAGCTGAAAAGCTTCAATGTCAGTCAATGTATACTTGAACGAGTGTATAGGAGTCTAATAGAAAGTGTGATAAGCTTTAACATCGTAACATGGTATGGAAATCTCACTATAAGAAATAAGCTTAAACTTAGTAGTATAATCAATACGGCAAGCAAAGTTATTGGAACACAGCAAATTCCCTTATCAGTTTTATATCACAATTCCATGAACAGAAAAACACGTTCAATTCTTAATGATAGCACACACCCACTTTACAGATCGTTTCAGAAACTTCCGTCTGGGCGCAGATATCGAGTGCCTAGAGCTAGGAGAAATTTTTACAAACATTCTTTCATTCCGTCAGCAATATCTATTTTAAACAACACAGAATGAGTTGAACTCAATTTGTATTTTTAACCACTTTTTTCAAATCACTTTCATGTGCTGTTGATCAGCAGTGTCTTTGTAATTGTGTTTCTATGTGTGCCATTTAACTCTTTGTATTTCATTTTATTGTATGTATTTTACTGCGAGTGATAAAAAGACGATTTTCCAATTTTTGGACAATAAAGTTATTCTAATTCTAATTCTAATTCTAATTCTAATTAGATTTTTTATGGGTAAGAAAAATGCAAAAGAGATACAGCTAACGGGTCTTGTAAGCTTTGATATTGTTGACTAACGTCAACTTTGACAAGTGTATGAGAATTTTGGTATTTTCCAGTGAATTTTTCATCTGATCTGCGATGAACATATGTAGTTGGTACATCAACAGGTGTCTATAGGTATCTTCAAATGTTGTCCTCGTTTCTTTACAAACATGTAACGTGCTTGTCTATGGTTATTGAGTCTGCTACATTTCGACTGTTGTTCAGTCATTTGGTGTTCAATTTCGATCATTCTTAAAACAAAAATACCTGCACAACGGCTGGCGATGACCATGACCTTGAAAGTTTGCCCTCACACTAACAAAACGGATGTTTCGATAGCCGTCTGAGATCGAAGCAACACATGCAATGGTTGACGGGAAAACTGCACTCTTTGAACTGAAAAGTGTTGATTTGAAGGAGTCGCCATAATTGGACACCCAATTACTGAAGCTGCGAGTTTAAACTTGCAAAGAATGTACACAATGACGATTTTTTACGATGCAGGATGTAATTGCGGGCTGACGTATCCAGTGACTAGAAATACTCTGATAGAATTTGTACTCCTGGTCGCAGGATTCATTACTTGGTGCAGCAAAGATTGAAATTGTCTGGCCTTTAGCATCCTTTGCATTTGGAACATTCAAATTTTCAAGACTTTAATTCGATGTATAGTTTTCATTTATTGCAGTGCTGTCAGTCTGTATTTTTATGTAATCTGGTACACGACGTAAGCTTTTATCATATTGATAGTCGATTACTGCCACATCACAGTCGGTGAAGTTTGACACTTTATACCTGATTTTAGTTCACCTTTCTTTTTCGTCCAATATAGGATTCGAAATAAAGTACAACTGATCACATGAAAATGCCGTCCTTAAAGTCGTAACGATATTTGACTGCAATAAACCCTTCTCGTATTTTCTTTAAGCAAACTATCCACAGCTCTTTTTTTTAAAATAATGACTGTGAGAATGTCATTCCGAGTTCCTTTCTTTCAATCTGACAAGAACTGTACGCGTAATTTATCCGGGCAAAGCGTGAACGAAGGTGTGGGCTTTGTCTTAAAAACTCTCAGATAAAACGATGCGGTTATTTCGAAACCCTTGTTTTCTAGAACGTCAATACACTTCAAGGTAAATAGTAAATACAAAGTGTAGGGAAGACAAATCAGGAGAGAATTTGGACCGAAAGTGGAGAAATTGGTTACATCACCGATCATTTCCAAGGAAGTGTCCGGTACAAGGTAGCACGTCGACAAAGCAAACTGCTTGAGCCTGATAAATTCATGCCCGCCATCCTCAAGGCAGGTCACTCAATGACTCGGACAATGTTAGCAAACATACCATTGCTAGTGGACATGTTAGAAAATGATAATGCTAGCGGTTATTTTTGGATTTCAAGCGTAAAATCACTCTGACATAATTTTACGTCGATATTGCAGGTTGCAGGCAGTACAAGGATATTACCATATAGTTGTGAGTGTCACACATGGAGTTTTTAAAGACTGTATGCATTGAACTGTGATACCACGGAGTACCTTGCACACGAACAAACTTTCTGCCTCTTTATTCTTGGCGCCAATGTTAAGTGGTAAAGAATAGTTCTCTTGAACGAATATTTACTTTTTGCTAGGACACAACAGGTATGTCGATAAGAGTGAGTCAGCATCTTGTCTTCTTTAATACCCAACTGACATCCACGTGCTGTCGCGCCGACCTGGGAAATCCTGAATAAATTATGCTATACAGCTTCGCCTTTTCACCGTTGGGTACTATCTATACCTTGCCTGCATACCACACGTAGTTATCATGGAAATGACTAGATACCGACAATTGTAAAAAAGGAGAAATTCTTTCACATTTTATTCTTCACGGATGCGTCAGTTGTCGACCATGACACCCCTAGTGTAATATCTGACCCACTTCTGGTGCATGGCGGTTTCCATGGCTACAAGATTGGTATGCTTCTCGGGTGACTGATATCGAGGCTATGCGGACGAAAACATGCGGGCAAGGACAGCTACAACATCACGCAATGAAAAAAGGTGAACACAACATGTGCTGTGGATTCGTACTGTCGACGTCCACAAGTGCATATCTCAAGATCTACATGAAGGCTATTGGTGTGACGTCACTTGGTGTAGGTAGACAGATGTGATAACACTGGCGGTAATGAGCACGTGCAACATTTGGTAGCAGCTCCTAATTCGTCATTCGTTATCGATATTACGTCATGGTTACGCGCCATGAAAAAACATAATGCAATAAGAAAAACAATGAAATTGGAAATGTCGACCGATATTTATTTTTAAAATGGCGCTTTTAAAGTTTTTTTTTTCTCATCGGTATCTAGCTAAGACCAAATCCAATTCCAATCACAATTTAAGTGAAGTAGCTCTCTCCATTCTCTCTCTCATTCTGAGTCTTGACCGTCGATGACTGATATGTGACCGGCCAATAGTGATCAATAAGGTTACAGCATTGCTAAAGAAATAAAGTCTCTGTCAGTGCAAACTATTTGCATGTCATTATATATCTTTAAAACAATATTTGTATTTGCTCCGGGTGGTTGCTGAGCCATTGTACGTGCTTGAATTTGTACGGACTTGTGCAGGGGACCGCTTATTTGTCGAAATGAAATCCAAGGACCTTCTCATTCACCTCACAGTCGGTGAAAATCTACCGGGAATAAATACTTTTGACATCAAGGGGCAGTAAAGAGAGGCCCAATGCCTCCTTAAAAACTAATTGAGTGTGTCAGATACGATAATAAAAAAACCTCCAAGCTGCTCAATCGAACACACTCGGCTTCCGATCGAATGGGCGAAACTTCTTACAGGAAAACTTCAGACATACTCCAACATAAAAGAAAGCGTACCGCCAGAGGAAAAGCAAAACACCTTTTTATTGTGAATTATACCTTTTCTGAGCGTCCCTTTCCGTTGATGTAGATAGAGCAATCCTAAATGATTAATTCGGGTCAAAGTATGTCAAAGATCGAGTCGAGAAACAGACAGTCATCCACTCACTATACGCTTTATTCTTCGCCATTACAATACCGGCCTCCATAAATCATAGTTAAACTCTCCAACAGGACACACGTACCGAACTTCTTTTTACGCGCCCATCTCTTTTGTCTCCCAGTGCCTTTTCATGTTCTATTTTCTTTCCAGGCGAGTTTGTATGACTTTTAGAGTATCCAACGGGGATGTGCCTGACACCCACTCTTTGGAGACACGTTGCAATGTCTACAAAGAACGCCTAACGACACGCGGGAAATGTTTCCTTTATCCTCCCAAATGCCCACTGCGATCGTTCTGTCATCGTTCAACCATGCAACAGTCATCTTTTTTGCCCACCCAGTTCAAATACGCAAAGGCCCTCGCAAGGAATCCAGCTCCAGTATACACCACAAGTCAACTAAACACAACGCGTGGATCTTGTTTTCTCAAGCTGGTCCCAGTACCCCGCGTGATTCATCATTTTTCTTCTGTCTCTGCGGGCTTTGAGGTGCATGATCCCGTGCTAGCCACTCACTGTGGCGATGAAAGACACGCATACCATAACATGAACACATGTCAGTTCCCTCGACTTCTTCACGTTTTTCGTTCAACTAGCTTGCACTGATCAACTGGCGCGCTGAGGGAGAAATTCTGCGACAACACCTTTTTTTAACAAATTTCCTAAAACCTTAACATTCTGCACTATTCGACATTCGCAATAAAATTCAAGAAAAATAATAATGTCCCTTTCTCAGTTTTTTTTCTTGTCCGCCAGGGTTGTATTATGGATAATCGCGGCTGTTGTGATTTGCAAATATTGATATTCAAACTTTTGGCTCTGAACTAAAATTTATGCACACAGACCCCAGAGTACTCTCTTCATTCAGAAGGTAGGAGGTTACAAGTTTCCTTGGGCAAATTTCAAACTTCGATCTTCGACGCTCAAATTACCGTAACCTCATAGAAAAAAAGACAGGGCGTGTTAATAGTTATAGTAATGTTTTTTTCCGAAGATAAATTGCATGTGTTGTTTGGTTTGATTGGACAGGGGAAGGAAGCCCTCGTTGTTGTAGTGGCCAGGCTGGCATATGCGCTGACAACCAGCTGGATGATTTGGTGACTATCTAAGTAAATGGCGAGCTATGTCCATAGCTCTTGGATGACAACTAGTTTTGGTGTTGTGTGCGCGAGTAGGTATCTACACTAGCTAGTTTCGATGTTATCTGTGTGAGTAGGTATCCAGCAAGCAGTGTAAAAACTAGCTGTGTTGATAGCTGTGACTGCATGTCACCAGCTAGTTGTGTCGGTAGTTATGCAAGTAGGTAACTTGCTGACTGCGTTGGTAGCTATCTAATAGTTGCTGTGTTTGGAGGTACGTAAGTGATAAACTTGCGAACTGTTTTGGTAACTTTTTAAGGAAGTGGTTAACTGGAGATTTGTTGATAGTGCGTAAATAGCTAGATTTTCTTAGTAGCCATGTTAGTAGCTATAGGTCTCGGTAGCTATATAATTTATAAACTAGCGAGCCATGTTGGTAGTTGTGCAATAGCTAACTAACCATCAGTTTAGTTGGTTAACAACTAGAGTTATAATATGCAGGGACGAATTCTCACAGGTAACTCAGGTTGACCGATAATAATAACGCAGAACTAGCAGTTGTCAATGATTTGCGCTGTTCGCCTGTGGGCTGAACCATAAAAAGGTACAGGATTAAACTATGCCAAGAAATAAAAAAAAAACTTTGCCCGGACAGACAGATCGATAACTAATAACCACTTTGCACTCCGCCCAGAATGCCCATAAATTTATTGGTGGAGAGATGAAGAATACAGATGCAAATATGCCAACACATTTGCGTGTCTGCACACGCGCGTGCAAGCGGTGTCCACTTCCTGACCAACGTGACGTCATGTGCAGGTGGGCATAAACGGCGGTAACTAGCGCAACGTAAATTAATTAGAAAAAAACCGCGAGATCTACCCTTGGCTAAAGCAGTCACCATTAAAACAACAAACACCGTAACGCGGTAATTAGCAACACACTACACATACTGTGTATACACAAAAGTCCCTTGCGTCGTCGTTAGCCGTAGACATCTTGAATTGTCACGATCTGCCCGCTGGCTACTGCAAAGTCATGAATTGTCTATAGGCGATTGGATGATTTCTGCCCTGGGTTTAATCATCTGCCGGTACGCTCTATTCAGAGTTATTTACCCAACTCCTGGCGACCAGCAGCGACAACACTCCAGGAAGCCGCCCGCAAATCTGCCGAGAAGATGTGATTTCTTTCCAGTGATACTCTGAACACTTCCCCCTTAAAACATACACACAAAGAAAGTATTAGAAAGGAAACCATGAAACAAAAGGCTCGTGACAGAATTTGCAAGCGTGCACAATGTCAACATTCTGGGACCAGCGAAGCTTGACATCTGTTATCGTGATGGGAGAAGCGAAAGTTGGTAAATACACCGGAAGACGTCCGGTGGTACCACTGGGAATGATATCAGCGAGGCTTTCAAATTTTTCTGACTTCGAAGTTTTAATTTGAAAAAAACAAACAAACACTGAACTCGAGTTTTTGAATAGGTAATATCAATTTGTTAAAATATCTCCCATCGAAGAGGAAAAACAAAAGTTACGTTTCACTTTGTCACGTACGGCGCTACAAGATGTCAAACTGGTAATTGGCTGTACGATATCAGCGCATGTTTCCACTAATGGGTACGGACGATGACAAAGTTTTCGACTCAACGCCAGTTCAACTACTTCGCAGGTTGACCTAGATTTCACGCAATTACGATATAACACTTTATAAAAACAGACCATCATTGACATTTCCTGAGACGGTGCACCGCATTCTTCATATTTACAAAACAGATACCGGATATCAATAACACATGCTGACGTCATACTAGGTCACCGCCACGCGTATTTTTCCCTGTCGTGTACTTTTCGCTCAATATACCCTTTGATTTGTTTGCGTTTACCCAGTATTCCTGGATATGGGAGAAAAACAATCAGAAATGAAGTGCCCTCGTCAAGGGCAACACATCACGGTTATGCTCGGCTATCGAACTCGCTATCCGCCGATCAAGAATCTGGTACCCTGGTCAATGTACCATTATGCCCTTAAAAGTTTACAATATAATCGTACAGATACAAACGGAAAAAAAATCTTGACATCCGGAAAAACCTCATGGGCACTTGAAAAAAAAGATATATCTGCAGTATAAATGAGAAAGTTATGACTTCCCAGTGATCAAATGCTAAAAAACGCCAACAAAACCAACCAGAAAGTTACCTACATTATTAAATCTGATCCCGTATTTGAAGCGAATGATAGTAAGCGTTCTGCATGATTGGTACAATTAAACAAAGTTTAATAAGGACAAGATAACACCCCTTTGCCGTAGATGAGCTTTATTATTATTGGATGCCTTACAAGCAACGTGTGCGTTGTTAAACCTCCATCCAAATCTCAATTTCGCCGTCTTGTTTCGCATACATTTTATGAAAGGGCGGGAAACAGGATGACTTTTTTTTTGGGGGGGGGAGTATTGAAAAAAATAGATCGCTGTAATGTAATGCGGACAATTAGTTATCGCCCAACCTTAAAACCCTGAAGACGAGAAGTGTGCATATCAGTGCAACACGATGGGATACATGTTGTATCTTAACATCAAAAACGTGATTGTGCCGAACAAGAACATTTCACTCACTCGGTGTTTTAATGGTGCTTTTGGGACTAGGATAGGAAACAAAATACTCCACATTATCTTGTAAAGGCTAGTATGGTGCCCAAGAAGATTAGAGGACACCGAAAACACGGGGTCAAAAAATTTACCCTGGGGTATAATGTCTTGTAGGTTATTGGGGCGACATAATTCTGTCACGTCATGCGAATTTAATAGGTCGGTCGCAGTAGTTCCACAGGACTACTTAACTTCGTGGTGGTTTTGAAGGTACTTTTTACGAATGAGGAGAAAGTAGTTAAAGTTAAATTTAAGCGGATCTTGAGCTCAAAAATGGTGGTTCACGGTGACCCTATTCATGCAACACGGGGATATTGCTGGATACACAGGGCATAGGCGTACCAGTTTGTAAACTTGTACTGTAGGTTAGTTCAGATGTAATGTCAGTTAATGACATCGCATTGCAGTGCCGTTTTAGGATATATATATACATGGCATAGTGACATTTCAAATAGTAAACGGTTGAGTCTTTTGAATGACTTAGAACAACATCCTAATTTGGGAAGTTAATCTGCTAATTTTACATTTGTCAGATTTGTGATAGCCCATTGAACAGCCGGGCTAACGACTCCCCTCCCTATTACATTTATCAACAACCGGATTTGGGGTTGTTTACCTTTATATTGCAATTGTACTGCATTTCTCTTCGTTTGTCTCTGACTGTCGGTGTATGCACTTGCGCACGTGTGTGTCTGTATGGATATGTGCACGCTACATACTTCTGAGCCACTTCATAGTGAGATGTTACAAATGGGCTTAGCACGGCCAAGGATGTGATTTATGGCTACATATCGTAAGTATCACTCGCTTGATAGCCTTTGTCCGTCTCAAGTATTACCTTTCCTGTTAAGTGAGTGTTTATTTGAATGACGGCTGGTACTCTGTGTTTATTTTCTCTAATTGAGATATTTCCAGGTCATTGACCTTTAAATGTGATCCCAGACTGACCTCACATGAAACGCAGACCTTGTACCACTTCACTTCAGGGTCCGGCCATGTTTTTACATTACTGCGCTTCTAGACTACTGCACGCAGGACAAATGGGCTTGAGCATAAAAAAACTGTCCAGCGATCTACGGACGCTTCTCTGTCGAAAGGGGTATAGCAGTAGCTACGAGTGACTGTTTGCAAAGAGTTGATAATCTTACAATGCCGCAAAAAGAAACTACCAAAATGAGACATTCTTGACAAGTATGTGGTCTCAAGGATGCGGGTTGGGAGTTAAGCGTACGTCAATATGTTTTCCGACCACACCATAACGGCGATGTTTTCCAAAGGTGTGTTTCCACAGAAATTTTCTACTTGAACACAGGAAATGTAGTATACTGGTATTTTATCAGTTCTTTCGGGACAAAGTCACGGTTGAAGACATATAAACAACAAATTTAAACGCGTTTACTCGCACAAAAGATATTTCTCTATACGCACAATCTTTCCGATTTATTACTTCGAAGGACAAAACCGAATCGATGATTAAAAGTTCTACTTTATATACGGAACGATTTCGTTCGTAATTTCTTTGCATATGGAAACTCTGGAAGACGGAAAATGGCTATCATGTCAAGGGGAGTATTCATATGCGACGGGACAGTGTAGGATATTAGAGTGTGCAGTGGAAGGATATGGGATATATCTTTCTAGATTGCATTATACACTGGAGAACGAAAAGTCACATTTTATACAGTCAAGGTACGTACAACGACCCTACAGTTTGGCCTTCGAAAAGACTAAGAGCAGACATACATATCGCACGAGTGATTTTGAAATATTCAAGTCAGCAGAAACAGGTTCACCCTCATGCCAAATGTACCATGGGATAGGAATAAAATCAATATTTTACTACGTATATTACCCATGTCATATGTAGACTCTCAGACAGATATACAATTTATCTCGCACAGAGTCCAGTTATTGGCATCACTTGAAAATATTCCGAGAGCCGTTGACTCCCAATTTCCAGGTATATCAGAACTTAACACTTTTCATTTCCACTGAAAGGGTCTGACAGCTATCAATGTGTCGTGAAATATTTTCCCCCTTTAGAGTCTGCATTTTTCTTTCAGACGTCCCGCAGGATCTAGGAGAGCCTGAGCGTTTGATGTGATATTTTTTCACGAATTTGGAAGAAAGCTGTTACACATAACATGTTTGAAATATTGAATTCGATGCGCTCCCTGTCATGTATGTGGCAAACAACGACACGCCCGGGCGTCAATGGCTGTCTAGGTTTCTGGACTGTGACAACCTGGCCAAGGATTTGTCTGCGATCTTTGACCTGTTCAGGTCTCATCATCCGACAGGAATACAAGGGTTGGGACAAGTTCGGTTTCATGCGTCACGTGGTTACGTCATGGGTTTATAAAATCGTCGGAAAAAGTCAAATTTGAGACTCTCATCTTCCGGCGTCTCTTAAATCACGCAGAATTGATCTAGACTCTGCGACTGTACTTGGGCATGGCTACACAAAACTCATAAATTAAGGCGCAGAGAGTTAGCCCATTTCAACGTTGCTTTTAATGGTTGGATTTATGACGTAATAATTTACCATTTTTCGGAAGCTCGCAGCAGCCCTGTATCTATTTATGGGCGTTTGGCACTTCCTGCTATAAATAATCTTAAAATAACATCTTTACAACTACTTTGGTTTAATCGGACCAGTGGAAATATTTTTGTGGTGAATACTAAAGGGATTGCAAATCTTGATATTTTCCTTGCATAATTTTAAAATTTATGAAGAAACAAACAATGCATATTTCTTTTCCGTCTTACAAAACCTGATAGCAATAAGCTTACAATAGTTTTGATCGATCTCATTTTAATAGACAAAAGACAACATTTAGTGAATACCTGAGAGACACATTTCATACATCAATGTACATTATATTGAGATGTACTTCAAATTATCAAACTATTTTGATTTAAAGTTACATAATTAAGGAAGCAGAAATGCTGAATACATTTCTCTCATACATAAAACAATTATAATTTTCACTTCAAAAACTTCATAGTCTGATAACAATTTTCAATATACTGTTTTTAAAAATAAAATAACACAGTAATTGATCTTCATTTTCAAATCAGGTTTATTTCAATAAAGTGTTTACATCATCAAAAGAAGCCAAATAATGGCAGAGCAAAGGACAAAATCAAACCATGAAAGAGAGACAGATCAACTTGAATATCGACGTTTTTCACAACAAAATGTATTATCTTTTTAAGTATAGCAAGTTTTCATGTCTTGCTGATCACAAGAGTTTTATTAAGACAAAGATAACTTTCTTTGTAATAAAGAAATATTACAGAAATGACCTCTGGTTAAAAAAACATGCTGGAAGGGGGATTTCTTATTATATCCCATTTGGTTCAGAGAATTTTTCGCTCAAACAAAATGAAGAACACAAATACTTTCTGTGAGCAAACACAGGTGTGCTTTCTTTTCACATTGCCAGAAGCCTAAGGATGGGCTGATGGGTTGTCCTCACTTCATGAGAAGCCGGGGTATTTACGAGTCTACTTCCAACAAAACGCTTGACATGGGTGTGTTAGAAAGATGGAGATTAATGTTGACATCAGCACATCTTTTGTTGGAAAACATTTCAAAGAGGGGTGTGTGTCTGCATGCCTGGTGCGACCTGAAGGCTTGTTTTCACTGGGAAGGCATGGCTGAATATGAAAAGCTGGTAAACTTTTCAGCTTTTGGGCAAATACCGGGAGAACAAACAGACTTGGAATAGTAGTGCCACACCTTTGGTCCGTAACATCACCTCAAAGCAATGCATATTACTTCAAGTCTTTCTCACAAAGTCTACTTTACACAGTGAGATCTCAGCAGACCACTTTCAGACTGAGGAAATCTCAGCAAATTGCCACTAGGCCTGCAAACTGTTATACAGCTTATACTGCATCAGTGTATCGCAAAACTCAAGGGAGTTGAGAAGAACAGAAAGTTCTTGGATAATTACTTTTACATTTCTATTTTGATGTTGTGAGGAATGCGAGTCCAATGACCCTCTAAGCATTTTTAACCTCTGCGGTGGTTGCACAATAAGAGACACTGAAATAGCTAGCAGATCGAAAGCATTCAACGATGGCAGTTCCCACTTCGTATATGCAAATTGTACTGATTTAACTGTACATCTGTGATTTCCCCCCAGTTTTCAGGTTGGAAAGAAAACAATATAAGAGTAAGCAATAATATGTGGGCTTGAGTTGGTTTTTTTTAACCCAGGTTTGCAATGACATGAAGCAGTGTGCCATGAAATTTGAAGGAAGTACATCACAGAAAAGGCGATTTTGTATGTGGCACAGATGACTTGAAATAAACAGCGAGTTATTGTCATTTATGCAGGAATTACAACAGATTTATCATTGACATTGTACAGTTCATGGCCCCAAACAGATATTGCATTGAACTTGTAGAGTGTTTCAAGTTTACACTTCCATGTACAACTCTATGTCTGTAAGTACATGACAAATGATCCCACCGGCACAGCTATGATTAATTCAATTTTCAGGTTCTGACCAAACGAGGACGGGCTGACCTGACAAATTTCTGAGGAGAATCCCACGCAGGTTTGTGATCAAGGAAGCGTGAAGGCAGACACAATTGGACGCCGAGCAGCAGCGGAAGGAAAGGGCTATTCAATCACTATATGTAGCAACTGACAAATAGAGATGTTTACTGTGATGTGGGTTATATTGAGTATATTACATGTGGTCACCCTTGCTGCTTACACTGTGACACTGGGATCAAATGTCACTTGTCGGAAATGTGAATTTACTCGTTATTTATGACATCTGCTTACATGGCACTGTCCAAGGCCAAAATACTTACTCCAGTCAACAGCTTTCAAGAGTGCTCTTAAAGCAGGCTTCCTCTTTATGCTTTCACAGAGATACAAGCGCGTGTTTGTGGACACGCATTCCTCTGTTTGGGCTAGGGCATGGTAACCAATTGTAGCAACTTGATATGTTTGGAATATAAATGTTGCCACTATGAGGACAAAATGACTTAGCCCGAAAAATGCAATTTACTTGTCTCGAATATTTGCAGCAGGTGTTTGGATTGGATATTGAGCCAGGTCCTAGAGGTGCTGTGTCTAATCCATTAAGTTAAGTTGATTGATTTTGATGACCTTGGCAAAGCTCTTATATGACAGCGTGTTATGAGAACAAACAATTGTAAACACTATCAATTGGATGTCCATCACAAGTGGGTGTCACTCACCATTGTATCAAAATGTTTTACCACCAGGATAAAAGGTACCAGAGGTAGAAAAAACAAAAACACAGTAAAAAAGTTGGTTGCCAGGTATTCCACAGGAGTGTGCATGTATGTATCAGGTGGCTTCCACACTGTTTAGTTTTTATTTGCTCCCCGAGAAACCAAGTTGTTGGTCAAAACCATCAGAGAGGACCACCCACTGTGACTAGACGAGACTTTTGCGCCATGTAGAGGTGCGGGTATGAACCTCAAACTCTTCATTTCTGCTAGAATAGCTTCAATTGTAACATGTCCGTTGCATTCTTGTAGCTAACATTTTAGTTCCCAGACTAGACATCCATTTTAGAAGCCTCTACACATTGTCTATCCATGTTTTCAGTCTCCCAGTTTCTTGTCTCGTTGCTATAGTTATCACGATCCACTCCACATCTTTGTAATTTGTTCAATTGTGTGAAGCATTGTTCTAGTTAAGCTCCCTTTCACCTTCACGCTGGATAACGCGACCGCATACATCTTCTTGTATTTCAAGAGTTTGTCAAGATCACTGATCAAGAAAAAAAAAGACACAAACAGAGCCTCAAATATCAAAACAGGAAAAACAAAAAAGATGAGTGTCCCTCTGAAATTCTGAGGTTTCCAAATGGAAAAAGTTCGATGGAAACATGGTTGAAAAAAATAATGGGAAAATACCGATAAACACTTACCTCTTCTTATTGGAGTGTAACTTGACCAGATGTAATAAAACAAATTGTAATCTAGACTGCAGTATTGTCAATAAAGTTTCTCTCTCTTCCTGCTCTTTGGTCATACATTGATTTTCTTTCACATCAGGGTTTTCCTCATCATTGACTTTCACATCAGCTGCACTTTCATTGATATCTTTGTCCTCCTTGTCTCCACTGGCCACAACGCCTTCTTTTTCTTTCCCTGAATTATCCACCCCAGAGTCACTTTCTTGTGTTTTCCACCGTCCAGCAGAATCGCCCACCTCCTCATCCTGTTTGCCTGTCTGGGCCATTTCTAAAGTTTTGTTTGCATTGGTGTTCACCGGGGCACTCAACGCTGAGCCATCAGTCTGATCTTCACTCAGACACTCGGAGATCTCCCCGCAGATGCCGCTCAGGGCTTGTTGACCCTGCAAGAGGAAATCCAATGCTGTTTGCAGAGTTTTGATCTTGGCGCCACTCCCAGTCTGACCTGCAAAAAAAGACAAGAAAGGTTATACCACCATCCAACGCCATACTTATTTTCCATGTTATCAAACATACACACCACTTTGCTTTTTGTTTTCTGATTTTCATGGTATAAAAGTACAAAAACAAATTTGGAGCCGAACATTTTGTGCACAGGCAAGCTTAAAGACCAGTACAGCAGCTGCACACATTATTACTTGTCCTAAATTTTATGCAGCCTGCTACCTTGCTCTGAAATGTACCTGTTTTATAAAGAAAAACAGCAGACCTTGGGCAAGACTGAACAAGACTGTGATCCCATAAAACAATTATAATAATCAACATAATCCTAGGGGATCAGATTGATTCAAAACGCTGTTGAAGGCTCCCCTGAAAAAGAACAATTGTTTGCACAATGAAATGGGCCCACTTATCTTCAGACATGCTAGACCTTGTACTTGATCTCCTGCCAAATACCTGGTATTAGTATAATTCCAATACTGAAATGGTTTTATTTTTATACCAAAATTATTTTTGTGAACATAATCGCATTAATGTATCTATAACAAAGTGTCACCTGTTCTAATTTTGCCACAGTTACCATGGAAAGAGTAAATCTAACCAATCATAGATTTTAAGCGGGTGGCCGCTTTTTAAAAACAGCGCCCTCACATGGGAATTTTGAATACCAAGGAACGCCCCTTTGACCATATATGGGCATATTTAGATTACAGGTGACTGTATACCTTTAATCCTCTCAGGTCTGAACCCGTATACAGGCAAATATATGGTATGTTACCAGAAAGTTGGGCCTGAGAGGGTTAATGACAAAATGTAAGTACACTACACTCTCATCTTTCCAGAGTTCAGATGTGTTGAGATTCTCATTGAAAGATTCTTTTAAACATTACACCAAACTTTTGTCAGACCAAAATCTTCACTGAGGTCATGAGAATCTGCATGGTAAACACATAATGAGCAATGCAATCATGAATACAAATGCTCAAAATGAGAGATATTTGTCAATGTGAAGAACCTTTCAAAAATGTCTGTGTACTCAATACAATGCACCACACATAATAAAACAGACGTAATGCTGACAATGTACTGCTGATAACACATCAAAAAAACTTTCAAAGTATAAATCTGTAAACTTCTACTGTTTTGCTTAAGTATGCATCTCTTGTGTATCTGAGTTCACAATCGTTTTTAATTATTCCAGACTGATGTGTATAAACTATACCATATAAAGGACAACTCAAATCAAAATATTTGAATTTTCTTTACAATTGCATATGTTGTCAGAAGCAATAAGTATATACATGTAAGAAATGTGATGAGACTGATGTTCTTATCTTACTCTTTGAGATACATGGCTTGGAAATGCATTTTTCATTTTATTTATAATGTGGGGGATGATACTTCATTATGGCAAAAAATTCAGCTGTCACAGAAGTAGAGACCTGATTAAGGTTGGGGCTTTTCATTTTTTCCATTTTTGTAAAACTTTTTTTCAGTTGATACATGTACTGCTAAAATGTTTCTTTACAGATGGCCTTCAAATGAGTAAGGACACGGGTAGGTTGTTGACTAAGTAATGAAAGTGTACAAGTATTTTGACAAAGACATCAACAAAGACTGCCAGCATTTTTACATAGGAGTTTTGTACACAATAGTCATTTTGTCTTGAAACCTGGCATGGTAATACAATTTTTGAGTATAGTTTTCAGTGTTGTTTCTCCAGCAGAGTCTTGTGAAAGTTCCAGTAATATTGCAAGAGAATTTGCTTGCATTTCTATATGCAATGGGTTGTCGTCTATTTAGTAATATTGCCATTGAAAGGCAGAGTGGAATGACATGTGATTGAATTACATTGCACCCATTGTAAATATTTCTCAAGTGTTAGAGAATTTGTGGCATTTCTATTGCTTATCAAAGTCCCATTTTGTTCTAGGTTGATGACCAAAATATTTCCAGCTTACTTGTAAAGGCCATTGTTATGTTGTAAACATTACGACTGATATCATTATTGTTCAGAGTATACCAAAGTGCTGTAAAAAATACCGAACAACTATAGATGCTGCAATAAAAAAAGCTTCCAAGGTCATCCAGGGGTTGGAATTACAGAAGTGGCGATTTCCTCTTTATATCTCACGGTGAGTGAATGACCAAGACGTTCATGCGGGAATACTTGAGGAAATAACAGATGTCCCTGTTTGTTCCTTGTTTTAAAAAAAAAAATTCTTTCATGACATACCATTCCCTCAGTCAAAAGAGCAAAAAAACATGCATTTTTTCTCAACTAACATGCACGAGAGGTTGATAACCCTGTGGACTCTACAGGATGCAAAATAAAACCAACTCATGAAGAGTTAAGAAGACAAAATCCACTTTTATAATGGTCTGGCACTATAGCTAAGTACTTTGTGAATTGCACATTCCAACCATTTCCTGTGAGCGGTCACAGGCAACCAAAACAATTTAACCTGACCATTTCTTGGTTGACCTGTTCGTGCCAAATTCCCTGTAAACAGCTCCACAATCACAATTGAAAACAATAGGTTTAGGCCAGGCCATTGTTGTGAGGGGCTTAATAAAGTGCATTCTTGCAAAATTACCAGGAAGGAAAAGCAATCTGTAGTCAACAAAATGTTTGCCAGTAAAATCATGGAAAAAAAACAAGTCTCAAGAAAAGGAAGCAAACACACTTACTATTAAAAAGGTGTTCACACATTGCCCCCCTTTCGAGTAAGATGCGCAGTAATTCTGACGGCCGGTCCAATTCCTGAAAAAGCTTCACCGCCTTCCCATAATGCAATTCTGCCAAGGTTCGGCAGTGTTTCTTCTTCTGTTCATTGATCTGAGGAAGTAGAAGTCACAAAAATATTGGCAGATTTCACTCGATTATTGAATTATACATCCTCAACAAAATTTATAATTGCCAAGCAAGGTTTTCATCAAGGGTTCTCAGTGGATACTTGAAAGGAACATATGGAAAATGAAACTCATTGTTTTTGACCTCAAAGACCCTCATCCTCTTACCCTATAAACTTATTAAGTTCTTAAACGCTAAAATTCAACGACAAAATTATGATTTGAACTTTCCAAAATAATAATAAATTGCTGAAATTGGTTGTTGGAAGTGGCTAATGAAGAACAAACATTCCAAAGGAGTATCTGAATGGTGATTGAGTACCTGGCAAACATGCAGTTTCCATGGTGTCACCGTGGCATATAGTTAGAGTTTATTTGCACATGATGATCAAAATAGAGACAAACCCACTGTCCCTCTTAACGCGATGAGTTTACTTTGCCATGCACATGTTTTACCTATATATGGCCATTCATGGGCTTAAATTTCAGCAATGTATTTTATTTTGATAGTAAAGTTGGATCTATAGGCAGGCAAATGGAGTAGATGAGGTTTTACTATGAATCTTTGAACAAATTGGTGTTTCTTTACCCAAAGCATTTGGTGTATACCCTATGGTCTACCATTTATGACGAGGCAATATTCAAGTCATTCACCTCCCTTTTCATTCTGCTCATTGGTCTAATGCACACAATAAGCAAACTGTACCATCTTCAGATCTTAGAACCTGGAGAGGCAAGGATATCATACTGTGCTACTCCCTTCATCTGTTCTTACTTGGAATACATTAACCTTTTATCTACTTAACGGTATACCAGTGTAGGAAATTTGTGAAAACAAACAACCAGACATCCAAGCAGGTAACTTTAAAAACTCGCATTCCTGATCACAATAAAACCTACCATGATAATCATGTCTTTGCAAACTGTATACAAGGTATATGTAACTACAAATCTCAGAAAATAGAATATCTGAAATTATTTGCACCTGTGCATCTGGGCAGGTCAGTCACAATAAAATTTCACCTGCTTGGCCAAAACTTTACCTGCCCAAGTCACGCTGGCAGGCAGTTATATCCTTTATAACATGTAGGTGTGCATTTACACATAAATCAACACGTATTCCCAGAATTGCCAGATGAGATTCTCAAAATTCAAAAAATTTTACAGATTTTATTTCATGTTTTTTAGAACAAAGTTTATGCAACATTTTTGCCAAGTGTGTACAACATGTATCAGCAATGACAATGAGAGATATTTTGTATTGTATAATGACAATAACATCACTTGTCATGAACATGATGGTCCAGTAGCTCAGGACAAGCGCTGAAGAGGCCATTTGGAGTGATTTTTGAACACATATGAATGTTGGCTTCTGTGCAAGCGTGTCTTTATTTCAACTCAATTATCAATAAGAAATATCTTTGAATGGTTGAATTCATTTCACATGTATGAAAAAAAAGTTTAATATCTTATTAGCTTTTGCTAAATTATGTTCAATTTATTGAGTTTGATCAATATTTATTGAATAGTAAAATCAAGGAGGTTGGAAACACCTGATGTTTTGCAGCCATGATCTAAAGTATGTTGCTTCTGAATATTTCAACAGACACTGATTGTAACCATGCAATTATTCCAAATAAACTTTCTTGTGGTTAATCAAGGCCAGCTTTAATCATTATCGCTGTTTCATATCCCTCAAACTCTAAGGCCTATGGTTCTACAAATAGTTGATAGTCAAAGATTTAACAACAAAGCAACTTGAGAAATGTATTCATTTTGTTTTGTCTTTCTCAATTATTTGTAAAAAAATATGATACTGTAGCAAAATGTGCGCATGAGAGTGTGTATGGTCTTGCACAATAATGGCTGACTGTCCCTACCTGGTTTCTATAGGCATTGTGATGCATTGAAGCCAATCTATGATGCACAGTGGCAGCCCTGTATTGTACAATGGATTGCCTTGGTGATGACTCATCCACTTCACAGTACTTCAACGCTTTCATCATGAATTCCTTTATGTCCTTCACCACCTGTCACAATAACGTTTGAAAAAGAACAGAGATGTTTACAGTTTCTAATTAAGCCTGTTTTCACTTTCGAAACTACTGGAAAGTTCCCCATCTTGCATCTATCTTTCAGTGATCGGAAAGTTTATCAGATCATTACTACTGAAGGGTGAGGTTCATCTGTAGGAAAAAGGAAACCTATTTCAGATTTTTTGTTCTGGTGTTCAACATCAAAGAACCCCTAAGATTTTGAGAGGGTATTAAATCTGAAACATTTTCCCAGTGAGTTTGCTACTATGTGTATGATGTACCTTGGATGAAGTATGTGAGTGTCGTTAGCGATGAAACTCACATATGTGACCACCATAATAGAAATACCAGATGCAGCTTTAAATTAAAACACTGTGATGGATCCTAAAGGACGTTGTGATGGGACCAGACTGATGTTGATTTCAGACACAAGGATGAAGTGGATATTTGATGGGTGTTAATGTTTGTCTACATGCAAATAATACCTGTCTTCCTTGTGTGAAAATCAATGGTATTTGATAGACAACAATGTACACAGACAATACAAATAAGCTGAATAGATTTAACTAAGTGTAGCCATACAGTCACTTCTGTGAGAACTTTTTCAGGTTGAGTTTTTTGTTTCCCAGCTGTCACAGAAAAACAAAAGAAAACCACGATTTATTGTTGGTGGCGCTCACAGTTCCAACTGCTGCCTACTGCAGTTCTCTGTTTAACCCTTTCAGGCATGACTTTTGGGTTGCATTGCCAAATCACTCTTACATGTAGGGGTTTTACTGAAAGGATGATCTATTACAATGGTGTTTTCATATCAACTTTGCTTAAAAGGTACTTCATAAAACTAAATGTGACTATCTGACGTCTCACCTGTTCTTCAGCCATATCTGCTAGTGGTGCGTTATCCTGCAACAATGTTGCCATGGTGAAATACGTCGTTGACAACTCCCAACTGACTGATTCTTTAATGGTTACATTCTTGTCACCAAGCTGTCGCAGTGCTGTGTGATAATAATCTATTGCCTGTAAATAACAACAAAATACCACTCTTTTTTAATTCTTTGGAAGACAAACGTTTAGTTTCCAAAAATTTTCCTGGCCATACACGACGGTTATATTTACATACAACATCTTACTTGTCAAACATATGGTAACGCTCTTGCACCTTGTAGGGTTAATGATAAATAATTGCACATTGGATTTAAAAAATCATTGAATAACATGGGTTGCATGAACGAATTACAGCACAACCTTCTCTTTCCAGACTGCATAAAAAGTTGGTACATTCTAAATATACAGGATAAAAGTGGCGTAGTGGGTGTTTACATACGCATGTTTATACATGTATATTTTTGGGTTTGAAAATGTGTTTGTCTGTTGGAGAGAATGTCAGTAGGTATGTTTGTTTTGTTTGTTAGGCACAGTTGAGCATCAGGCAAAACTGTATGGCACTGTATGTATTGCCTCAATGGTTGTTTATTTGCGTATCACTGAATATCTACATACAAGGTAAAGTGCCCATGACAGCTCTCAACTTATCTTTTGTACATTCATCTTGTATAATACAAACATACATAGAGAAATCCCTGTAAACTGTATACATTCTAGAGTTACCTTGTTGAAATAGTGCCGCTCCTGTTGGCTGAATTTACCAGTGTTGTAAGCCTGGGCACATATTCTCATCAATCGACCTAAGTTACAGTTGACTAACGCCAGGTTTAGCATGTCCTTGGTGGCTTCAAATGTTTCCATGGCTTTGTCAAACTGCCCATAGCTCCTTTTCCAGAGAGTCTGCTCTTTGGCACTCGGGGTTTCAACTGTAGAAAGAATGGAAAAATGTTTGGAAAAACTTATTCAATTACATGTACTCCACTTTAACCTTCACAGTCTGTTATATCCACAGTATGAGGGCGCTCTAACACTGGTTGCCTCTTTATGAAGAAGGGGCTGACCTGCCTCAAATATTTCTTCCAGCATACATCTTGCAAGGCCAGTGTCAGTCTTTTTTGACACCTTTGGTCAGCCTGTCTCAATTATTTCATACTGTGCAGATTGCAACATGTCAGCATACAGTGTGTCTTCTATTTGTTTGCCTGCTACATCATATATATAGCTGCTTTGTCACAATTTCACCACACGATGAGTTTTGCACAATTTACATGAAATGTGTTCATTATGCTGTGACAGCACATACTTTGATAAAAATTTTACCATTATTATATGTGCCATGTTATGCTTTACTGGTTTTAATTAAATTGACATGATGGTGCAAGATCAACCTGACAGGAACGTGGTTATTTGAATACCTTCTTGTTGTGAGTCTGCCAAATCTACCGCTGCTTTCATGTAAAGTTTACCAAGCTCATTGCGGGCATTGCCAAGCCTTCTTGTAATATTCACAACAGTCTCTGCATTATCATCACTAGAAGTCAACTCCAATGAAGTCTCATAACTCCTGATACTGGTGACTAAGCAACCGTTCATGTCTTCAGAAAATGTCACAGCCCATTCAAAATCTAAAAATTTGAAGAGAAAAAATGAACATTGATCAACGAAAGCATAAAGACAAGTGCGTTCAGTCAAGTATCAGTTCATAAAACATCAAAGTATATCATAAATGTATTTTAAAATCTATATGGGGCGGTCACATACGAAGTTGATACAGTATCAAAAAATTTTCACATAGTCCATCCTAATATCTTTGATACAATTTGAATGATTTTAATTGCAGACTTATCAACAAGAACTGAACCCAACTACCAAAATATGCACATAGTACCGGCAAGTCTTCGGAAATAAGGCAATCGTTCTGGCAATGTGCAGCATCTCAGAAGCCAGCTGTTCTAAAGCATTCACAGCAAAGAGACTTTGAAGATTTTGTTCTATAAAAACTCACAATCTCAATGTTAAATAAAATTTTTATACTGGATATTTGCGAGTTTACTCACTGTTAAAGCTCACTTCTTTCTTCACACTTTCAACGATTATTCTTTCTTGACTAGTCTGTTGCAGAAAGTCACTCTTAAATTTAGATATGCTATCAGGATCACTGGCCAGCATGATGTGGACATCACCACACATACCGAATATGGCACCAAGTAGGCTGTTTTCTTCATCTTTGCAGAGTAAATCAGATTCTACACCTGTATAGCTGCTGACAGCACCTGGAAATTATGAAGCAGAAAATTCAACCCTTTCACAACCATGGTTTGGCCCAAGCCCATTGTTATCTGTGGCAATTGTGGGCCTGTTTACAAGGCAATGGGGTGAGCAGCTTAATAGTGGAAACAGATTCAAGTTTCCACAAAGTGGAGTTCATCAACTGATCTACAGGCTCACTTCACTGAACTCAGTCAGTTGAAATGGTAAAATAGATTTCTTGACTGAAAGAGTTCTGAAAGTTCTGAGTTTGATCGCCTAGAGATGGTACATCAAGAACACACATGCACTGAGACACAAGTCACTCTTGCAACGCATTCATGTACGCTTTGGTTCATGGTTCGCAATTTCTGCAGCAATCCACAGAACAGCAAATTTTCAACAGCACTGTGAACATCTCCTTTTTATACTTTGTCTCAAACAAGCCTCTTAACCATACAGTGATTGGCAGGAAAAAACATTTTGAGTTCTAGATTATTTCCTGAGAATTCAATGCCATAATGGTTTAAAGTGGAAAGTTTGAAACTTATCAAATGATCAGCATCCAGTTTGTCGACTGTTTGAATTAGAAATCTTTTTAGTCAACAACTTCGAGAAGTTTTCTTGTAAAATTTGACTGCCTGTAGTTATGTTTTGAAAAAAAGAGTTTCAATTTATGAAAAGTGCTTTTTAGGAGAGTAGAAAATTAAGGCAACAAACTAAAGGTAAGAACATCAATATCTTTTATCATGAACTTTTCCATGCCTACTTCATTAGCAAAAGGCTTTTAAGGGCAAAGTAAGTTGTGATGGTACTATTGACATTTGAAAAGGGAAGAGAATAAATAGAAGAAATATCTCCTTACTGTGGCAAAACAATGCCAGCTGTAAATACCTCAACACTTCACCATACTCATTTTGTTTCATGTTGACGTTTGCACAGACATAACAAACAGCCCTGGCTTTTTTCAACAATGAAAACTTAAGCTGGTCCTGCCAGGAACAAGGTGATAACTTTCTCTTAGCAACAGTGAGGGTGTGGCTTTCTCCTTGATTGGCATCTTTGTCTGGACTCTCATTGGTTGCTGGGTTGAGTTGGGCTTCCTTTGCTGTAGGGAACTCTATGGCACACTGTCCAGTGTTCCTGGACACTGTGGACTTGGATTCAATGTCACTGTCGATAATTGTCAGACCCTATAAAATCACATATAAACATCTATATTTTAAAGTCAATATCAACCAATGCCATCTGGATCTAAAAACAATTTAAAGGGCAAGTCGTTGTAACTTTTAATGAATTTTTCACTAATTTTGTTTTGCACGTCAATTGAAGGTTCTTGTTCCACTCCCAAAAGCATGTTAAAACACCAACTATATAGCCTGTCAACATCTATATGTCCAGCTTCTATATGTGTAGAATGCACAGATATTGCATACATTTGAATCCTAGTCCAGACCAGTAATCACTTGTCTACAAAAGGTTGTTACAATCGTTGCATTTGGACATATTCTGGTGACCCATTAGAGACTTATAAATCTGTTCTGGCATTTGTTACATATTATGTTCACACCATAGATATTTATATATCTGCTATACAGTTTGTGGACAATTCATAGTATTTCCAGTGCTGTTACAAAGTAGTGCAGTACAAGATCTTGCCCCTCTCCCTGATACTCAATCAAAGAACACACAATTCAGATAATCACATACTGCAACAATATAACTCATGGCCTCTTGACATTTCTCTTCTCTAGTTCTTCTCCTACAACCTGATGTTGACGAGATATGGGTCTCAATTTCTCTCCAGTGCCAATGTTTAGCCGGCTGGCACAAACTTTTCACTTCCAAGGAAACTGGGCTTCTATCTTCGTCCTTGTCTCCGTCACTGCTACTGTCGGTGTTATCATCGGACGACGATTCATCATCTCTTTTGTCTTTGTGAGGGTCATCCGAGATGTAGTTATCACACAACATATAATTTGCTGAAGTTACAATCTAGAATTAATTACAATTATTGATCATTATTTCACAAAGTCTCATTGTTGATGAGGGGAATACCCAGGACACAAAGTCAGCTGTGGCAATGGAAGTATTAAACACGGATCAAAAAAAGTGAAAGGCCCAGCATGGCAAAGAGCTAGCTAAATGCTTTAGCAAGGCAGTTCAAAAAGCAAAATTTCAAAATGTTTACAATGCTCATTTAATTATCTCCCTGTATTTATTTATGTAATTTGTTCCAATGCTGATTTTTTCTCCCGTCTATAAAATGCTCTTCATCATGGAATTAACCTTCTATGCTAGTTTAGAGGTCCATTGGCGCTGGTATATTGCCATTTTACCATGTCCAGTGTAAGCTCTCGTCCAATTACGATGACACATTGGCATACTTGACATACTGATATAATATAATTACAGTTTTCACATCCTGAAGTAATTTGCAAAAAAATTGATAATTTAGGAGATTTTAATATCACTGTTTTCCCCCACATCTATTATTCGCTACAAACTCTACTAGGACCATATCAAAATAAAATAAAACATTTTAAGTTATTTTCTATTTGTCAGTTCTTTGGATCTGCTGCTCACTCAACAAGTTATGTGCCAAACTTCTGGATATATTCTATATATTAACATAAGCAAAGAAATTATATGCATCATAGGTACCTGAGGATGTTTGTCTTTGTCCAGAAGAGTCAGACAATTCCTGAGTAATTTGCTAATGGTTGCTTTATGCCTGTTGATTGTGATCAAGAAAGAGTAAGTTTAATAAATGTTACTTCACATAGACTCCTGAGAGCAAAAAATCTACAAAATATTATAGAGAAAGCATAAATACACAAACTATCACTCATTAACAGGATGACTTTGACATATTTTGCAAAACCAGAAATCACTCTAATGAGAATTTCCTTGAATATCCTCATGAAAATATGAGTTTGAAAATGAATTTATGAAAAGCAATGCAATATTAATAGGCAAAAGAAAGACTGTATTTGTCAGTATATTGTAACAGATTGAGTAGATATGACAAAACTTAAACGATACTTTGCTCTGTATGTACATTGCAGTTCAATTATTCACCCACGGCACTGCCATTTTGGGTGGACATCCCCTTTCCTTATCATGTTACAAACATCTTACGGGAAGGAATGTGGTTTGGGGATAGATATTGCAAATGGGCACACAGATATTACAAACATTATATGAATCTAGTATCTATTGCCAGGAATGCTCAATTTTCGTAACAAGTTTGCACATTCTCAGATAGGTTCAAAGAATTTCTTGTAAGGTAAAAGTGAGAGAAATAAAAGTGTTTTCACCTGTGACCAGTTTCTGACTTCTTCATATTTCTAGCTACCTTGTAGAGCAACATTGCGACAGGCACAGAGAATGGATTGTCCCATGTACTTGACGTGGGATCACTTTCTTCCTCTTCTGAGCATAGACTTGTCAGATCATACAACTTCACTATATCATCATTGTTGCCTGGAGAAAAATATGAAAACAAGTGTTTGGTAAGGGCAAAGATTTTCCTGATGATCATAAATGGCATCTGGGAGAGTGAGACCAATGGTCAATACACTTCTGGTCAACTGGAACTGCATTTGACATTAGCTAATATGGTTGTGGTCTTCCAGCTCATGACCAGATAATGGTATTAACTGCTGGCAAAAAAATATTGATTCTTGCATTAATTTCCAATGCATTGATAAAATTCACTGGTACAAGAGCTACTGTTCAGGTTTCGTTTCATAGTTTTGGGTGTCATGAAAAAAAAAAGATTGAACTCTTCCCTTGTGATTGGTGTGAGCCTTGGTCATGGATGAGAAGTGTTGATGAAGTACATGTATAATCATTTTTGTCTCTATGAAGTGATCAACTCTCACCTTTGAAAAGCCAGTACGTATGCCCCTCTTTGGTACAGTTGGACTTCATGAATGAGAGAACATTTTGAGCAATGTCTTTGACAACACCAGGTTTAAACTGTGAGCCTCTAATTTGTGGTATTTCCTCTGTCTTGAGGAGTTCATAGTTCTGTACAATTCCATTGAGATGGTAGCACATGGCCAGCTCAGGAACATTGCAGATTAAGTTATCCAACCAGTAATCCAAACCGGTGAGGACGTTGATAGGTTTACTTTCATCTCTAGAAATGGAAAAGCAAATATTTAAGTAATCATAAATGTCGCTCTTAGTAGTAATAATAGTAATATTTATTTGTTATGGAGAGCATTACTTTTTTAAAAATCTCAATGCACTCTACACTGCATTAAAAATAATCCAAGATCATATTATTTAATAAAAGTGCGGGAAAACAAATGGGCAGAATATAAAATAAGACTGGCGAGATGTACAAAAATACCCAGACCAAGTCATTGTTAATGACATAGTCCCTGCCAAATATAAAATTGTCAATGTGCAAAAGCAAAACTGTACAAATGTGATTGTAAATGCAGTTCCAAAGTCAAGAAGTGCTAAATAGGTAAAGAAAATGTTTCCTTTTCCAAAGTGGTGACATATGCTGAAAGTGCCCTCTGTTCATTTAGACAAATGGAATCAGAACATGGAAAATACACAAAGGCTGTAGAGAGTTCTATCACATAGAATCTTTCATGACTACTTGATTATAAGTTCAAAGTGTACTGAATAGGGTGGCCTTGAATGTGCCTGTGGCATGCTGGCAAGAGAATTGTTTTGGCAAGGTCAGGTTTTGTAGAGAATAACAATGGTGGTAGTGAAATAGTGTCAGAATAGAAATTGAGGCAAGTATCTTGCAAGAAGTTGTGGACATTTTTCAAGTAAAGTGGTCGTAGAGGGCGCTATCATATGTAATCTTGCAAAAGTAGCTGGTGTTGTGTTCCAACATTTGTTCAGATGGTAAAGCATTCAACAAACAAGGAAGACATACAGAAAGGGCTCTATTGCTCCAAAACTCAAATAACCACACCACTGGATTGGCACCTAAGAGTGCAGCCAGTATAACCTACTGGTAGCACATCAGCTAGATAATCTGGGGCTTGGCCATAAATGATTTTGTGTGTGAACAAAGAATTTTAAAATTGATTCGTTTCTGGACTTATAGCCGATGTAAATTATGTTGTACTGTTGTTGTATGGTCCCTTTTTCAGTTCCTGCTAACAAGTTAAGCTGCTGAGTTTTGAATGGCCTGGAGTTTTATGCCGTTCATACACAGGCCATTGAAAACGCCTCTGAAATGGTTCTGGGCCGATACTGACACAGAAAGTTATGTGTGGACACTCCGAAGTGGTTCTGAAGCGTTTCAGATTTGAGACGGTTTAGTCGGCCCGACCAGAGCCGTTGTAGGGATTAACTCTATCCGCAAATCGCTGTGTGGACAGACTGAGCCGCTTCAGAAGCGTTTCAAACGCCCTCACGCGACAGGTATTTGTAACGTAAAACAAACAACAACCAACATACAATATTCACTTTCGCCATGGCTGCCGAACACAGTACTACATCTCGCGGTATACTGGTCCGACGAAGAGATAAGCTTGCTACCAAAATCCCTATCAATTCGACCAGAAAAAATAATTACGATTTGAAAAACGTCGAATTAATGGGAAATTAAAACTGCCGAAATAATTTAGTGGTCGAATTTAATTTGGAACGACGAGGATGAAATTAAAGCCAGACATGTTTGCCATGTTGAGACTGCTTCAAAGCATGGACTGTGAAATTTTGTGAGGTCGACAAATTAGGTAACAAAAAAACCTCAAACGCACGTTGGTGTCACATCAAAATCAAAGTGGCCGCGATTACAGACGGAACAATCTGTGACACTGCCACCGGCCGCTCGACGGACGACACGTAAGTTGATATCGTGTGCCAGCCCTTGGAAATATATTCAACTCCTTGACAGGCAGATGAGATAGTCTTATGGCGTTTGATGCATTGAAAGTTTGTAAAAATAATAAAAAATGACATCACCGATCATAAGAAACGTGGTGTCGAAGATATTAGTTTTTAAAAGAAGACTATGACGACCATATTTCTGTAAGTATTGTCTAACTTTAGAAAACCAAAATCTGAAGATTTACTTCAACCAACACTTTTGGATTTGTTCTACTCTTTATTCTAAGATAAGTCGAATTTCTGTAAAGTAGGTGTACATTTTCGATGTCTGTGTATCGTCTACACCGAAGTCATATCCGAAACTTCAGTTCGCCACAGCGTAAACCTCTCTCTCCCCTCCCCCCCCCTCTCTCTCTCCGGCATTTCAATGTTTTATATTGTCGACATTTATATATCAGTCTGAAATTTCAGGTCACTGCTCAATGCAAGTAGTTGATGTCAATTTTTCCATATCGGGCATGGTCTCTATCGTCACTCTAATCGTTAGTGTTTTCCTGTTATATTCGACATCATACTCAAAACACAACGTGAACAACGCTGATAATATATCGTATCTTTCGTATCGAAAACCGGTAAAGTTCGTAACTGGTGCCATGTCACGGCCTGGAGAAAGTTCATCACCATCGATCGAATGTCCGTGGCGCTTTTGCTTCCAAATAGACATATTGAAATGCACAGGGAACTTCGCGGTATGGCAATTATATGAATTTTACCTTGAAGAAAGTCTGTGACTCTAAACTGGCCGTACAACCAACAATAAACATGGCGGAGCAATGATACCGATTTCACAGACTTCGATTTTTTTTCATTGCGACCTCGACCGCTGGTGAGAGCGAGTCGTCTAATTTTTTCCCACTGGCTATTTGGCTTTGAATTTTCAATTGCCATCATGTGCTAAGTTAAAGCTAAAAACAAGACGGGCGTTCTCTGTAAATCAATAAGCCTTTTGAATATGAAAAAGTCGGACATCTGAACCTCAACACGCAGCTTGAAAGTTGTTCTCCGAATCAGGACAGGGACATCGGTGAGGCCGGATTTCACGTAGTAGCTATGGAAACCGACGGCTCGTTCGTTGTAAGAAACCATGCGATGTACGCTCCCTTGGGCCCTGGAATTTCGCCGTATCGCCTCTACAGACTACACCGTCTATTACCTAACCATGCTATTAAACAATCACACGATAGTTCGGTAACATATATCTTCATTAATCTACCGATCATCGACCGTCGAACACTTCGAAAACAATGGTCGCGGTCACGGATTCAAGGACGTTCACAAGAAGAAATTATCAATAAGTGGTGCGCAGAATTATTTTTACTGGTTTTGAGAACTTCTAAAATAACTTGTAATCTGCATATCTTCGCACATCGAACCGATATTGTATACCACAGGGACTGTGTGTATACCTATCACCGTCGAAGTTTATGTCTTTCACTGTAGAGTTCTTTTCATCCAAAACACATATCCAGAAGAGTCCCACTGAGCGGTCAAATGAAAGGATATGTGCTCCAAACGAATGAAATTGCACGAAAGAATGAAAATCAACAGCACACCGTGGACGTGATTAAGGGGTTAAAACAATAGCGCTTGTGGATAGGACTATTCTATTTGAGTAAAACGTGCCGTTTTTCTCGCAATTTTAGCAACTGTAACGACCCTTTATTCTTTAACACTGTAGAGTTCTTTTCATCCTAAAACACATTATCCAGAAGAGTCCCACTGAGCGGTCAAATGAAAGATATGTGCTCCAAACGAATGAAATTGCACGAAAGAATGAAAATCAACAGCACACCATGGACATGATTAAGGGGTTAAAACAATAGCGCTTGTGGATAGGACTATTCTATCTCGCAATTTTAGCAACTGTAACGACCCTTTATTCTTTAATACCTTTCCATAATTGAATTAAACTAGGTTTAGGGCTTATACACACAGTGTGCACTGATGTACAGAACTTTTAAAAGTATTCTGCTTGGAACGAGCAGGGGTTTTACACTCTAATGGGCGCAGTAAAACAATGGTCACGTCCATAGGTACTAGGTTCAAGGACATTCACGGGGAGACACGATGGCAAATAGTGCAGTGTCGTAAAATTGCTTAGACTAGTTTTAAGAACGGTACAATATCTGGTCATCGGTGTACCGCTACCTGTGAATCGAAACGACAAGTGTAGACCCATAGCTTCGAAATTTTATGGGAGAGACACCACGACTGAGACCGACAGTAGCACAACAAACTATTCCCAATTGATCGTCCGTGTTTAATACTGACATCTCTGTAGGTGATTCTGGTTTCTCAATCGAATCAAAAGTCCGACATTGACAAAATTGACATAAAATAAGTCCGAAAAGTTATGTTTTATTCAACTAACTGATTAATCTCCTTTGATATCCCCTAATTCATCTCCTTTGATATAACAGTCCGGAAAGACTGACATCGATGTCTCCCGGGCCCCCATTTCTTCACCGTTTTGCAAAGTATATCATCAACTGGACGCATGGGCAACGTCTTTGTATGTTGGTCAAAACTAATGACAGTATAGGTCAGGATGTAACATCGGTCAAAGTAATATTGAATATGGAAGACGAAAATACTTTCATCGATTGACAATAATGAGAGGGAACGAGTCAGTAAATATCGAACCATAAAGGGGAGATCGAGACTGCCATCCCCCAATGATTAATCAACTGGGAACAAAATATGTATTTCGATCAACAGACTTACACAACCAGAGACAGCATTTTATTCAGCTTTAAAATAAGTCACCGCCTTTCGTATAATAACACCCCGTTTGCGTTTCGATCTACTCTGCTCTGTCCCCAATCGGTATGGCCGTCCGGGTTTCGCCTGCCGTACTGACTGATACATGGTTATTTCTTCACATATTTTTTCATCGTTTGGCATAAAATACAGCATCTCTTTTGGTGCACAAGGCAAATCAACGTTTAGAAGGAAAGTCACAGGAGGTTAGGATATTATATACCGTAGGTGAAATTAGAATGGAATATTGAAGATGAAAATACTTTTATCGGTCGACAAAAAATGCCATAGGCCGAAACACGGTCCCTCCACCAAAAGGACCGTGGCCTAAACCGAGAATTGAGATTGTCTATGATCTATTAATTGGGAACAAAAATATTCGATTGAGTCATTAAGTTTGTGTTTGATTCGTTTCAAAAATGTGTTCCTACATTCTTATCCGATTGTTTGTGTTATAAAAATGTTTGTTTCGCCTCGGATATTTGTAGGCAAGTTTGGATTAGTGTGTACGGTAATGTTTTGTTTGTGTGGGGAAAGCTTATGGCGAGGCGAAACAAACATTTTTATTAACACAAACAATCGGAAAGGAATGTAGGAACACATTTTAGAAACGAATCAAATACAAACTCGACACAAAAACATTTTGGATAGTTAGGTGGGGAGCCTCTTTCACATTCTTTACAGCCAGTACGACGTCGTCCATTTCAGCCATCTTGTTACAAACAATGCTTGACCATACACACCTTTTGAACTCGAGAGGGCGCATTAAGACGTCTTAAACATCAAAACAATGGCTTAATTTTGTGTATGTGGACGCAAGCGGACTCAATCTATTAATCCCCTGTGTTTACAAATCACAAATAGTGTTGCAGAAACGTTTCAATTTTTCCCTGTATGAACATAGTTTGTGTAATTCACAGCGCAGAAAAGAAGACAATTACAGTAATCTAAACATGATGGTAATGAAAGCACATACAAGTTTTTCTGTAGTACATTGGTTTAGGACACTGTGAATTTTTCCTATCTTCGAAATTGCATGTGATGCTGATTTGCAAATGTTTGTAACATGGTCTGACATAGTGCAGGCAGAGTCCATTGTGACACCAAGATTGCAAACTGAGTCAGATGGATATACAATGACATCACTTATCCAAAAATCGCATTCAGGGACAGGGCCTACAATCCATAACTTAGACAAGAAATGCACAATATTATACCTCATCCATCCCCAGCCCCATATCTCATCCAAAAGCGACTCAATTGAGGCAGTGAGAACCTGGTCAAAATCACGTATGACAATTGATTGTTGTCAGCGCGCATCATGTAATCCAAGTAATGTTTGATTATGGTATCCTCCAGGGTCACCACATAGAGACAGAAGAGAATTGGTCTGAAGACAGGGCCCTGGGGAACACCACAATTCAGTGACAGTGCTTGGACGTGACTGACTTGACACAAACTGTGTACACCCCCATCATCTAAGAATTGAAGCAGTCCTAAACAACACCTATAAAGCATATTGATCATCAGCCGGCTTGTAAACATTACCTGTACAGCAAGGTAAAGATGTTGACTTGTGAAAAGTCTGAATTTCATTAGCGATATGTTTTGAAAACCTGGCATCATTTTCTTCAAACTCCAAAAATCATCATGTTTCTCCATAGGACAAATTCTCACATTTCTGCATTGAGAACAACTACAATATATTCATTTCCTTGATGAAGATTTGGAAAACCTACAGAACAGTATATTGTATGGCTACAGCTGCATCACTTTTGCATAAATGTACTTACCTCAGCCTAAGACTGACACTTGGGTATTTTCCTCCACCAAATATTGGCAAGTCAGAGCCTATCAACATTTGAATGTCTTCAAAATGCCATAACACCTGCCGTGCAAATTCACTCGGACAAGGCTGTGAGAAAACAACGGTTTCACATCATTATTTTTTTAACCACAACTGATGACCAAAAATTCAACACATGTGATTATGCAAAAAGCACAGTCATGTCATGACATTACAAACATATCTTTGATGGGCCAGTAACTGAATTTTTGATGAATTTCCATATTTTCTTTGTTTGATATCAACTACAGTTTCTTATTCTACTCCCAAAAGCCTATTGAGATACACAGTATTTAGCTTGTTAACATAATCTGTACATGTGCAGGCTGCATTGTTACTGTTGACAAGAGAGTTCTGGTCTGAATTAGAATTCAAATGTATACAATACCAATGCATTCAACACATAAAGATCTGTGCTGGCAAGCTTAATTCAACATATATTGGGGAGCAGAACAAGGAACTGCAACAAAAATAGACAAAAGATCATCCAAAGTTACAGCTTCTGGCCCTTTTAAAGAGTCACTTTTTGAAGTGAGTACCCACGTTTTGTGTATCTTCACTGGTCATAACCATTGGATCCTTATCTGGTTGCCTGGTACCAGCATCGCCTGGTGGTTGGGTGTCTTCAGGTTCATTCACCGAGTAAGGTTCTGTGTTCTCCACACTATCAATACTGAGAAACAAAATGATAGATCAGAACTCAAATCAATCAACACCTTAAATTCAATTGACAAAATCAACAAGTTCTCCCTGATTTTTAAGTAACATAACTGTTTCTGTGATAGAATAGCCTTTACATCTCAGATTTCACAGCATGATCCATTTTATATTTTATATCTCTCTAAATACCATCACAATCACAATCGCTGGAGACTGCAAATGCATCACAACAGTACAATGTAAAATATACAATATATGTCAGAAGGAATACATGTATTTACATAGTTGAAAGTACTGACAAGTCTCATAATATGCTTGGGATATTACACTAAAATTTGGTTAACAAATACAGCTGGGACCATCTTATTTTAGAGCTATTAGTTTAATAATTTCAAAATTAAAACAATCTTCATGTACTTTTGTTCAGCAAATCTGCCAGTACAATTTTGTTTGATAAATCACGTTGCTTGGTATTTCCTAAACTATGGTTGCACACAGCAGTGGTCCGAGCTGCTAAATCCCTTTATAAGAAGACCAAATATTAAAGATGAAAATTTTACCTGTAGTACAAAAATTTTGAAAGTAAACTTCGACTGTGGAGGTCATCTCTGGTTTTCCTTTTTCTTGTGAACTTTTTACCACGGATTTGATGGATGATGAAATTCCTCAACCAATCCCTTCCACTCTGAAATATTACATACAAGACCAAAACTCTAAATTTGTATGGTTCAGTTTCATTTCTATAGATCAAGGGGATGTTGGTAAGATGAAATTGAAATGGTACTTTTGTCAGAGCCATGAAAACCAAAAGTTTAGCACTGATGGAGGTTAAATCAAATGCAGAAATACAGAAACCACACCAAACAGAAACTATGATAGTACTGACAAGATGTACCTCTAGTTATAGACAGTAGAATGGGTGTGTTTGTGCTTAGAAGAAGTGTGTCTGCGCTATGAGAAAGGTTTCTGGTAATACATAAATGACAATATTTGATATGTGGAAGAAGTATAGGAACTGCACCTCAAGTACACTAGCCATTAGGTCATCAAACTTTTAATGATGCTATGTTCATCAATATACTTTTCTTCTGTCAATTAGTCCTGACAATTTCCTCAATCAAGACCTGGCAACAGAAATATGAGCTCTACCAGCAGCTATGAGAGAAACTGAATGCTGTCAGTATAGCTTTGCAGATACACACATGTACCATTCTATTAAAACAAGGGATAGCTGCAACATGGTCCCCTACTAACCTTACTTGAGTTCTGAATATTAGTTTAATTCACTGGCGAAATGGAAAATGGTGGTGCAAAAATTATTGTATCATGATAAAGCCACTGATACAGACTGCCAACATGACAGCTGTTTTTCTTGTATGTAACTTGTAAGGTTCTAACCACCTCATTGTACAAAGTTTGGGGAGACACAAGGTAAAGACGATAAAAAGAAATTGTGCTAATGCTCACCTGTGGTGCAGAGAGTAAGTGTCTGTAGACATCAAACTCATCCAGGAATAGTGTTCTTCCAATTCTGTGTACAGCAATGCTGACCTGTGCTTTACTGAATGGAATCTTCAACAGTGTCTTGATGTTCTATACATGTATAACAATCTCAAAGTCATTGACAATGACATAGTCCCCACTTGTAATAGGAGTATTAGTCTTGATGGGGCAGGGAAATGTGGTCATTAAGAAGTATCACTGGAGTGTATATGTTCAGATCTATGGACACATTGGTCTATGTCATTGTTCCCAATTTGAAACAAGAGGCATGTCTAAGTTATGGTTCTAAATCGGGGAAAAAGATCAGACTTCTAGCTGTATTGGCCAGCCAAGAAATACATATGCGCATAATAAATGAGGTACAAGATGTGACATCTTAAGGTCTATTATCCTATCAAAATTGAAGCGTAAATAACTTGTGGTTACTGAGTTATGCATATATATTGTTATGTAGGTCATTTCCCCCACACTCATCATGACCTGAGTTCAATTAGTCTAGAACATTCCCAAGGTCACTGCCCTTGATGACCTCACAACCTTGAATTCAATTAGTCATGTTTGGAATGTTCTGGAAAGTTGATTAGTTGTGTAAGGGAGATAATTTTAGAACTGTAATTAGCATGTCAATAAAAGTTCTAGATTGTTCTTATATGCCTTTATAAAAGGGACGCGCTCAGCTTCCAGTCAGACTTTTGGGATCGTGTCTCTTGTGTGTTACTAAACTCCAGCAGTAGTCATTCTCAAGACTTTTCAAGACCTTCACTGCCAACGCTGGATTTATACTGTGGACTTTGTGCAGTTTCAAGCCTGCAAGCCAAAGGACTGTTCATTCATCCGACTGACTGTTACAACTCTGAGACTGGAGCTTTGCCGTCCCAGCTGAGATAAGTAGTCTGTACACTTTTAAAGCTTGTACTCTATCCCTGACTTAGCAATTAGTTTTTTTTTGTAATAAATTTGTTTTAAACGTTAACTGCTGAGTTCACCCTTTGTTCGTTTTCTCTGCACGTAACAAATTGGGGGCTCGTCCGGGATACGAATATTTTGAGCCGTTTGAAAACATTTTGACAGCCTTTTCAAAACTACTGTATACTGTGAACTCAGCGAAATTCAATCATGGCGGAATTCAAGCCAGACGAATTTATGGATGACCTTGATCAGGACACATTTAATTCCCTCAGAAAAGACAACCTCATAGCACTGGCAAATTTCCTTAAAGTAGATGTCAAAAGGTCTATGCGCAAGCGAGAAATTCAGTTCAAGATTGCAAAACATTTAGTTAATTCTGGCCATTTTGAGGAGTCTGCCTTAAAAGATTATGAGCCTGAGTCTTCCTTCGAACTCAAAAAATTAGAATTAGAAATACAGGCAGATTTGGAGCTTAAGAAATTGGAATTAGAAAAGGAAAAATTGCAAATGGAAGAAAGGGAAAGGCAGGAAAAATTACAAATGAAAGACAAAGAATTACAAATGAAAGACAAAGAATTACAAATGGAAGAAAGACAGAGAGAAAAGGAGAGAGAATTGGAAGAACATCGACTACAGTTAGAAATGAGACGTTTAGAGCTTGGACAATCAGGAAAATTCTTCCCTTCAGACAAGTTTGACATCACTAAGCATTTCAGGTTAGTTCCCCTTTCCAAGAAAAGGATGTTGATAAATATTTCCTCATTTTGAGAAAATTGCTCAGAGTCTGAATTGGCCTAAGGAGTCCTGGTCTATGCTTTTGCAGAGTGCTTTGGTGGGTAAAGCCAGAGAAATTTACATTCAGTTGTCAGTAGAGCAGGCTTCAAATTATGATTCTGTGAAGGAATTAATTCTCAAGGGCTATGAGTTGGTGCCTGAAGCTTACCGTCAGAAATTTAGGGATTGTGAGAAGGTGAAGGATCAAACTTATGTTGAATTTGCTCGAACAAAAGAACAACTGTTTGATCGCTGGTGTTCTTCTGAAAAGGTCAGTCAGAATTATGACAAATTACGACAGCTTGTTTTGATTGAAGAATTTAAGAGGTGCATTCGGAGTGACATCAAGACGTTTATCAATGAACAAAAGGCAGATACATTGGAGGTTGCTGCACGTTTGGCCGATGATTATTCATTGACCCACAAATCTTCATTTCTCAGCAAACCATCCCAGTCCTTTTCATACAGAAACAATGCAGGTAAATTTAACTCCTCCTTTTCATCCAAGAATTTTTCAAAGGAGAGTAGAAAATCAAATGACAACAGTTCACAGAGTTCAAGTAACACTCCCACATCATCAGATCCCAAGTCTCAATCTCCTTCTGACAAACAGTTCGGTACACTTTCTTGTAATTATTGTAAGAAAGACGGCCATTTAATGTCAGAGTGTTTCAAATTGAAAAGAAAACGTGAAGGTCAAAGTGGTCAAAGTGGATCTAAGCCAACCGGCTTTATTTCTTCATCAACTCAATTAGAGTCTAATAATGTGTGCAACACATTTTCTGAGGTTAAACCCCTCTCATCCCCAATTAATGAGGTCAAGGTCAATTCTTCTCAAGATAGCATTATGGGTATTTTCGAGCCATTTATTCATAATGGTTTTATATCACTTTCTAGTGATTTCTCTTCCGCTACCCCTGTCAAAATTTTAAGAGATACCGGGGCTTCCCAGTCTCTTTTGTTGGCAGATACCCTGCCGTTTTCTGAAAAGTCATTTTCAGGTTCTAAAGTTCTTATTAAGGGGGTAGATTGTAATGACTACATTCCTGTTCCTCTCCATAATGTCTATTTGTCTTCGGACTTTGTTTCTGGACCTGTGGCTTTAGGTATTAGGCCTTTTTTGCCTTTTGAAGGGATTCACCTTCTTCTTGGAAACGACCTTGCTGGGGACAAGGTCATTACTAATCCACTTGTGACTGATAATCCTAGTTTAGATCAGGATCCAGAGCCAATTGAACAAGAGATACCCGATTTATTTCCTTCATGTGCCATTACTCGAGCCATGTCAAAGAAAACTTCCGAGAATCAAAATACTCTCAAAAATAATGTCACAGATGTTGACTTAAATGACACCTTTCTCAGTCAGGTGTTTGACACGGATCATTCCGTTATCCCTCGTGGATTTGAAACTTCCAGTAAAACTTCTGCTGACCAAAGTCAGACATTTTCTAGATCAAATCTCATTGCAGAACAACACAAAGACCCAGATATTTTGTCTTTGTTTGACAGGGTAGATGATGAAGGTAAAACTTCAGATAGCTCTGTTTCCTATTATACAAAATCTGGTATTCTCATGCGTAAATGGAGACCTCCAGATGTCTTGGTTGATGACGATTGGGCTATAAAACATCAAATTGTCGTTCCAAAGCCCTATCGTGCTGAAATATTGCGCCTAGCCCATGAAACCCCCTGGGCTGGTCATTTGGGAGTAAGGAAAACTTATCACAAAATCTCAGTCACTTTATTGGCCTAATCTCAGGCAGGATGTAGCACATTTCTGTAAAACTGTCACACATGTCAAATGGTAGGAAAGCCAAATCAGACCATTCCAAAGGCCCCTTTACAGCCAATTCCTGCATTTCAAGAACCATTTAGTAGGATACTAATAGACTGTGTTGGGCCCCTACCAAAAACAAGATCAGGAAATGAGTACATGCTGACATTATGTGTACATCAACTCGGTTCCCAGAAGCCATACCACTGAGAAATATAAAGACAAAGACTATAGTGAAAGCTTTAGTCAAATTTTTCACTTTATTTGGCCTCCCTAAATGTGTCCAGTCCGATCAAGGCTCCAACTTTATGTCTGGTATTTTTCAACAAGTAATGGATCAGCTAGGCATTAACAGTATAGGTCATCCGCCTATCATCCAGAAGTCAGGGTGCTCTTGAGCGATTTCATCAACTTTGAAAAACATGATTAGACCACATGATTAGGACCTACTGTTTTGACACAGAGAAGCAGTGGGATGAAGGAATTCATTTTCTGCTCTTTGCTGTTAGAGAGTCAATTCAAGAGTCTCTTGGTTTTAGCCCATTTGAGCTTGTATTTGGACATACAGTCCGTGGCCCACTTAAGCTCGTTAAAGAGAAATTCCTATCAGACGATGATGATTGTCTGAATATTTTGCAATATGTGTCAGATTTTCGTACAAAACTCTCTAAAGCATGTGAATTAGCCAGAGAAAATCTTGAGTCATCTCAGCAGTCAATGAAAACCAAATACGATAAAAACACCTCAAAACGGAAGTTTGAACCAGGTCAAAAAGTTCTTGTTCTACTTCCAATTCCTGGCAAACCACTCCATGCTCGTTACTTTGGGCCATATCTAATCGATAAGAAATTGAGTGATTTAAATTACATCATAATAACACCTGACAGGCGAAAACAAAAGCAGCTATGTCACATAAATATGCTTAAGCCATATTTGGATAGGGATAATCCTACTATAACTCAGCCTGTCAGTACCGTCAGTTCTGGCCATTATGAAGATAGTGATACTGAAACTGACTTGAGTGAAAATACTCTAAACTCAAAGCTGGGCTCGGTCAAGCTTCAGAACTCAGAAATCCTGGAGAAGCTGGAGTCTACAAAGTTGGCACACCTCCAGCCAGAACAACAACAACAGGTGAAAGAACTGCTCCACGAATATAAACACCTGTTTCAAGATGTTCCAACGAGGACAAACGTCATCTATCACGACGTTGATGTTGGGGACAGTAAGCCTGTAAAACAACATCCATACAGACTGAATCCAACAAAAGCAAAATATCTCCAGGAAGAAGTCAAATACCTGCTGGACAATGACTTTATTGAACCCAGTAAAAGTAACTGGAGTTCGCCGTGCATACTTGTTCCCAAACCAGATCACAGTTATCGTATGTGCACGGACTTTAGGAAGGTCAACACTTTAACAAAGACAGACACTTTCCCAATCCCGAGGATTGATGACTGCATCGACCGAGTGGGAAAAGCCAAGTATGTGACGAAATTTGACCTACTGAAGGGATTTTGGCAAGTCCCTCTGACAGATCGTGCTCGTGAAATATCCGCCTTTGTTACGCCAGACGGATTGTTCCAGTACAAGGTGATGCCATTTGGAATGAAGAACTCTCCGGCAACGTTCCAACGGATGATCAACGACGTCATATCCGGGCTAGACGGGTGTGCAGCTTACGTTGACCACGTCATCCTGTATAGTGACACCTGGGAGGAAACACATCAAGCTCATGCGGAAGTTCTTTGAGAGACTGAGTAAAGCAATGTTGACTGTCAACCTTGCCAAATCTGAGTTTGTATGGGCAAGGGTAACTTACCTCGGACATACTGTAGGACAGGGTGAGGTAAAACCTGTTGATGCCAAAATCAGTGCCATTTCAAGTTTTCCCATACCAAACTGCAAACGACAACTGATGCGCTTTCTCGGTATGGCTGGTTACTACAGAAAATTCTGTCCAAATTTCTCCACAATTACTGAGCCTTTGACTAACTTACTTAAAAAGAAAGTACAGTTTGTTTGGTCAGAGCAATGCCAACAGGCATTTGATACACTTAAAGCCCCAACTCCCGTATAAAAGCGCGAGAACCTACGAGAGTGGTCATAATGGTGGGATATTCAAACGTACTCGGTACGCTCTGGACGTCGTCCATAAAAACCGTTAATTTAGAAATCTACCGATTAATTTTTTTCTTGGAAATTGAGGGATATGTGTATAAGTATTTGGAGCACAATATACTTGGTTTCTGACGAAATTAAAGTTGAAATGACGTCTGGAATCAGAAAAAGGATAAAATATTTGCCGGTAATATCGCCGGTATAACGTTCGCGATGTTCAGTTTGAATCTGCATGATTGACATGATATGCAAATTGCAAATGAGTCATTAGCGATACGTTGTTTACTTTTTCCGTACGTAGCGTTGATTGTTCAAGGCGGGGAAAAAAACCAAATACTCGGGGCGTACCGAAAGATAAAACGCACACACACTGTGTATAATAAAGACATGCAAACACATTTGATTCGGTAGTTCTCTTTTTGGAAAATTTGTTGGTCCTGAAAAGGACCGTTTTCATTTATGTTGGCCTACCTGAGCCGTCCATTTTACAGAAAGGAAGGCATACTGTCATTTATGACCGGCATAAAAGTACGTCTGGTATGTTCGGGTTGAGACCACGGACAAGTACCAGCACAAATTCTGGCATGATCTTTCACTTTGTCTACACTGTCTGTATATCTTCTGTCTTCTTTTCAATTTCAAGTTTTACCCTCTAGTCAACGTACTGTTGAAAGCGCAATCATCGCAATGCGATATGCGTAACTATCGCTTAGCTGTTTCCAAAAGTGATATACATTTTCTTTCCCGATCTAAAGCCGCCGTGCATGCCTATGTAACACAAAGCGAACAAAGTCAAAATTCAAAAAACAAGTAGCCTCCAATGTGCTGACAAAACCGGGATTTTTGACGCCTGCAATCGCCTTCGGCATATTCGGTCGTCACTGCTGGGTCACTTATGCTGATCAGACGTCGAGTTGACAAACGTCGCCGGCGGCAGCTGAGGTCACCGTACTAATCAGTCCCATAAGTTGCACTCAAATGTCCGCGCTCGATCCCCATCACAGCCAGCTCCAATTCATTCCTGGCAAAGAAAATTCCCAAGGCTACCTCTAGTGCTCATCAGTGACCGCTATCTTCATAAAGCCAGCTGACATAGTGTGATTAGCAGTCTGACTCTGACTACCACGCGTTTGTAATGAACTAGTATCGCGACTGCGTGGAGAGTGTAGAAGTGCAAGTGCGCTCGATTTTGGCGGGATCGTTCAAAGTAGCGAAATACGTCTAGAACTCACCATTTTATAAGGAGGGATGAACATTGAAACGAATGCTCCGAGAATTCATGCGATCACTTTATTCTGATTTTATTTTTGATGATTAAATATTAACAGGTTTGATTTCTAAAATAAGTATTTTTCAGAAGCTTTTTGAAATAATCATAAGACAATAAATCGACACCACATTTCATTTCGGTCACCATAAAACTTGTAATCGAAGCCGGGGGAATAATCGTCGGTACCCTCCCATCCGACAGCGCCGAGTTCATGCATGACAACGAAATTTTTGAAAAGTAAACTACAACTACCATCCAAGAACTGTGGGGAAAACTACGTTTTATAATGGAGACACAGCCCTGCCTCGCTGAACTAAGGTCGAATGAGGAAAGGATTGTTTGTAAGACAAAAGCTCTACAAAATTTGGTAGACGGCTAGGCCGTTGAGCATTGTGGTAAATGTCCAACGTCGTCCATTGAAATAACCACACTCGATAAATTTGGACATTTAGTAGGCGAATTTTCTGTTCTTTCAGAACTGTTTTGATTTTTTCCCGTTCTTTCCTGAAATGCGGCATTTCTAGGACGGCGTTTGGACAAAACGGTGCTTCATTATTATCTTCAATCAAGACTCCCTGCAAGAGTGATGTACACTATGACTGAGCCGAGCTTCCGAGGAAAACCCCGATAATAGATCCCGTGGCAGAAAAACTACATTTTCTACGATTTCTGCATCGTTTACCCGTATACAAAGATGCGGATAGCTATTGCCACTGTCATGATATGCATTATGTTGAATCATTCAAAAACGCGCTGAATACAATGACAAACGCTTCGTTTTCGGACGAGAAACGTATACCATGACGCATGAGAACTAAGGAGTGTCGATCGATCGCCTGGCAACATCATCACGGTTTGTACAAATCCGAGGCGACGCCGCGCCGAACCTCTGCTCCAGTAAGACTTCGAAAAAGTCTATGTTCAAGACAAACCTATTGGGGAAATGAGTGGATGTATCGTATTGAAAGTAAACCGTAAAATTGGGTGAAAATAGTATACGTAAAGTCACCGTGCAGTCAATGTTTACATTATGTGGCGTGCACGTTCTATTTTTGGAGGTGTTCAACCAGCTGTTTTAATTTGCTACTTTTTGTCCACAAAGAAACCATATTAGTTATGTTTTGCTCCGCCCATTTTTATCGATTTTTCTCGGTAGGGCCCTACCGAGAGTTACCGGTTTAAAGCCATACTGCAAAGTGCCCCAGTATTGTCTGCACCAGATTTCACTTTGCCATTCAAATTAGCTGTAGATGCTAGTGATACGGCTGCTGGTGCTGTTTTATTGCAAGAGGATAGTCATGGTGTAGATCATCCTGTTTGCTATTTTTCACGCAAATTTAACAAATCCCAGAGAAACTACTCTACAATTGAAAAAGAGTGTTTATCTTTGATATTAGCTTTACAGCATTTTGAAGTTTATGTTACTTCTTCAAATCGGCCAATAGTGGTTTATATTGATCACAACCCTCTTGTTTTTCTGCAGAAATTTAAAGGCAAAAATCAGAGATTGCTAAGATGGAGTTTAATGTTACAGGAGTTTAATCTTGACATTAGACATATCAAAGGCAGAGACAATTTAATTGCAGACTGTCTCTCTCGTATTTAGAGTTTATTGTTGTTCACTTTCAAGAAATTTTACTTTAGAGTAAAACAAAATTTGAGTACTTAAATCCTTTTCAAGATTACATTTGTAAAAGAAAGATTTTTCTTTGAAAAATTTTCTTTTTTGAAGAGGGGGTGTGTTATGTAGGTCATTTCCCCCACACTCATCATGACCTGAGTTCAATTAGTCTAGAACATTCCCAAGGTCACTGCCCTTGATGACCTCACAACCTTGAATTCAATTAGTCATGTTTGGAATGTTCTGGAAAGTTGATTAGTTGTGTAAGGGAGATAATTTTAGAACTGTAATTAGCATGTCAATAAAAGTTCTAGATTGTTCTTATATGCCTTTATAAAAGGGACGCGCTCAGCTTCCAGTCAGACTTTTGGGATCGTGTCTCTTGTGTGTTACTAAACTCCAGCAGTAGTCATTCTCAAGACTTTTCAAGACCTTCACTGCCAACGCTGGATTTATACTGTGGACTTTGTGCAGTTTCAAGCCTGCAAGCCAAAGGACTGTTCATTCATCCGACTGACTGTTACAACTCTGAGACTGGAGCTTTGCCGTCCCAGCTGAGATAAGTAGTCTGTACACTTTTAAAGCTTGTACTCTATCCCTGACTTAGCAATTAGTTTTATTTTGTAATAAATTTTGTTTAAACGTTAACTGCTGAGTTCACCCTTTGTTCGTTTTCTCTGCACGTAACAATATGCATAATCAAGGTCAAAGGTCATCAAGGTCACGTGACATTTTGAAAAAAATTGTATTGCTAATTAATCAATATATGCAAAAATTCAGACCTCAAGCTCTATTGGCTTGCCCACAATTATATATGTGCATAATTAATGAGGTAAAGCATGTGTTGTCATAAGGTCTCCCATCCTACTAAGAGAAAGGACACAGCACTTGTGGTTACTTATTTATTGACATAATCGTGTATTTTAGGTAAAAGGTTATCGAGGTCATATGACATTTTGTCAAATAATTTCTATCCTATAGTCTATCCTATATACCAAAAATCATACATCTAGCTCTATTGGCTCGCTCAAAACTAGATATGCACATAATTAATGAGGTACAATATGTGGCGTCATAAGGTGTCCCATCATACCAAATATGAAGGGTGTAGCACTTGTGGTTACTGCGTTATGGACAAATATGTATATATGAGGTCAAAGGTCACCGAGGTAACGTGATATTTTGTAAAGAAAGTCTTGATAAGTTATCCCTATATACCAAAAATCATACATCAAGCTCTATTGGCTCGCTCAAAACTAGATATGCACATAATTAATGAGGTACAATATGTGGCGTCATAAGGTGTCCCATCATACCAAATATGGAGGGTTGTAGCACTTGTGGTTACTGAGTTATGGACAAATATGTACATTTGAGGTCAAAGGTCATTGAGGTCACGCGACATTTTGTCTAAAAAATTGTATTGCTAAGTTATCCCTATATACCAAAAATCAGACATCTAGCTCTATTGGCTCGCTCAAAACTAGATATGCACATAATTAATGAGGTACAATATGTGGCGTCATATTAAGGTGTCCCATCATACCAAATATGAAGGGTGTAGTACTTGTGGTTACTGAGTTATGGACAAATATGTATATTTGAGGTCAAAGGTCACCGAGGTCACGTGACATTTTGTCAAAAAAATTGTATTGCTAAGTTATCCCTACATACCAAAAATCAGACCTCTGGCTCTATTGGCTCACTCAAAATTAGATATGCACATAAATAATGAGGAACAATATGTGGCGTCATAATGTGTCCCATCATACCAAATATGAAGGGTTGTAGCACTTGTGGTTACTGAGTTATGGACAAATATGTATATTTGAGGTCAAAGGTCACGTGACACTTCGTCAAAAAATTGTATTGCTAAGTTATCCATATATACCAAAAATCAGACCTCTAGGTCATTTGGCTCGCTCAAAATTAGATATGCGCATAATTAATGAGTTACAATATGTGGCGTCATAGGGTGTCCCATCATACCATATATGAAAGGTTTAGCACTTGTGGTTACTGAGTTATAGACATATATGTATATTTGAGGTCAAAGGTCACCAAGGTCACGTGACATTTTTGTCAAAGTGTCTGAGATATCTGCGTGAACGGATGGACTCACGGACGGACATGACCCAATCTATAATCCCCCTCGACTTTATCAGTAGGCACTAAAAACTGTGTCACTGCATCCTTTTTGCAATATGAATACTATGAGAAACTAAATTTTATTTTCTTGGCCTTATACATGGGAGTCTATGGACTGCCTTATACCACAGGCGACCCATTAAGTATTACTGAGTTATTTCACACAGTTTTCTCTATCATTTTCTCTTCTTTCTTCATGCTCTGAATGATCGGAATAAATAAAATAAGTGATTATATAACCTAACCTAGCCTCTGTGACTCTTTATTTATTTTACTCTCCATTACAAGGACATATATCTCTCATACACACATGCTGTAATTAATTAGTCAACACAACTAATTATGCTAATCCGTGGACTTATCAGGTATTTTACGGGTTGGTCAACATCGCGAAAGATAGGAATGGTACCTTTTTCATTAACATCACTATCTTTCCGATGTTGACCAACCTCTGATAAGTCCACGGATGAGCATAATTAGTTGTGTTGACTAATTAATTACAGCATGTGTGTATGAGAGATATACGTCCATGTAATGGAGTGTAAAATAAATAAAGAGTCGCAGAGGCTAGGTTAGGTTATATAAACCATTTATTTTATTTACTCCGATCAGTAAGAGCATGAAGAAAGGAGAGAAAATGATAGAGAAAACAGTGTGAAATCTCAGTAATACTTTATGGGTCGCCTGTGCTTATACATGGGAATCTATGGACTGCCTTATACATGGGGGTCTATGGAGGTGAAAACTAAAAAGTCCTCTAACACGGCCAAATTTGATCGCATTGTGAAACAAATCGACGTGCATCTGTATGAGGTAGGGTACTATCCTTGAACCAAGTTTGAACAAAATCGCTCCAGGCGTCTATGAGATATCTGCGTGAACGGACGGACGCACAGACGCACGCACGCACACACGGACGCACGGACATGACCAAACCTATAAGTCCCCCCAGACGGTGTGTCCGTGGGGACTAACAATCTCAAAGTCAGTTTCTGCTAAGTTTTCCTTGTTAAGTTTCCCTTGCCAATAATTATTACATAAACAAATTGGACCACTCTTTCACACTCATTTACACTTACTGTATTTGACACAAAGAAGGTTAGACTGATCTGTATGAGTTCGAAGTTCCAATTCATAGAGCAATTTATGTACAACCAACCTAGTATACTGGAAAGATATGGTAATAACTAAACATTGTAAAGGTCTAGACATTCAAAATCAGGATAAAACGTGTGATACCCAGAAGACTACAAATACCTCTGTGACATCACGCTATCACACTGAGATTAAATCAATAAACATATTTGTGTATGTTGTACTTGAAAAACAAGTCAGCGTAACATCATGGCTAGTTTTATACTGACCTCTGAAGCTGATATCACGTCAACCTCACCAACCGTCTCAGGACAGGAATCAGCCATGCCAAAACTGAAGACAGAATTTAGAAAGTTAATTAGCAAACATCATGGTGATTTAGTCCTTTGATGAATCTTATGTTAAATTCACAAGAGGATGAAAACTCTAAATCTTATTGGTATACTGTCTGAAGCTTTATAAGGTAACAACGTTCAAGAAGCTCTAAACATTTTTCCATTCAAACTGAAATTCAAATTCAAAACTGGTTCATCCTGATTGTCAATAAAATAACTTATCGTATGATGTTGCAACGTTATAACCCTTTCAGTTTCATCAACATTTCAATTTGTAAAGATCCAAGCTTGTCCTAGAAACCATACATGGTTCTAAAATTTAATTGGCTCAAGTCTGATTTGCTATAACATTTGATGTGTGTACCATTATATTGTGTATTTGTTTGTAGGATACAGTTGCCTGTTGAGACAGTTCTACTCAGAACACCATGTACGCAAATGCATATAGTTTATCCTTTCAACAGAGTCTCTATGTGTGTAATATACAATGTTATTGTTGACAACTAGAATTCTTTTTGAAACAATAGCATTATATATTGTACACAATGTGTTGTATTTGCAAGGGTAACATTTTGCCTGTATCTGCGACTTCAGTTTGATCATTTTTATTTCACTATATTGCTCTAATCGCCAAAGCATGATGACATACCTACTATCTAGCCAGTCAACACAGCCCTACCGGTAATATACATAATATGCGCATTTATTGTTTACTTTTGAATTAAATCTGAACCAGTACTCACTACTCAACTTCACATCTGTACATGTTTTAAGCCTAACTAATAGTTGACAAGTTGAATCCTGCCCTTGTATATCAACATGCTTTTGACAGTAGAGCAAGAAACCATTGTTGACATAAAAAAAAACACAAAAATAGTGAAGAACTCATAAAAAGTTACAGCTACTAGCTCTTTAAGAAGACACACAGGAAGAATATATACAATGTACATGTACTGGTATGGTATATAATCTCTGGGACAAAAACACTGAAAGTATCATCAAAAGTTACAGATATGCTCGTCCCTTTACACATAATTTCAAATGAATTAGATGAGAGTCACATGATTTCATGGTACCTGGAAAACTTTGTTCTGCTTGTTCCCCATGTGTTATTCACTGTTAGCTTGGCACAACTTCGCAACCAGTTTGCTGGTGGCAGTTTCAAATCTGTGTCTTGTTTTAGTTTGGAGAATTCGGCCACACACTCCACGCTGGAATATTTCACTGCTGCACTGGACTTGATTTCATTTTTGGCAACCACAAGTGGAGAAACCTGAAAGTAGTTGGATGGTGGTGTATTTCATAGCATGATCATAATCGCACGCAATGCTAGATATGCACTGTGCGAAAAACAATATCATGTGACAAGAAAAAAGACATTTTTTCTGTTGGATCAAAGAGCTTTCTCACATTGAATCTAAATGCCTGTAGTCATAAGTGTGTGACATTTTATTCTCCACTTTCAAGAGATAGAACCAAATGCGGACAGTATGTGCACCAAAGCATATTAGAGTCTAAGTCTTCCATGAGAGAACTTTTGTCTTGCAAAATTTTAAAGAATTATTACAGAATACTTATATATTTCAGTATTATCTTTAAATATGCACTGAAATAATATATGTATGTGAACCAGAATAAAAATAAATACGTATTAATCTTTGAAAAACTATTCAGATCATTTTATGCAAAAACTTAATATTTAACCCAATCAAAGACCTGCTTCACATGATGCTCAAAGACAACACATGAAATTTCTCTCTGTAGAATGAAAACAAAGCAAAAAATTCATGATTGTTTGACAAAAAAAAAATTACATGGTTGTGGACGAATTACTCAATTGTAAGGACAGGGCATTTGGAAAGCTCTTTGCTTTTATGAAAGTGAAACGTTTCCATAAATGGCGGTAATGTTTTAAAGATGTAAAGCGAAAGCTGGAACTTGGAAGGAAATGTCTGAATGTTGTCGGGTTCCTGCAAAATTGTTTGGGAACTGGCAGGGTTTTTTTAATTTTGTTTTCCGTTTTTTGTTTTTTCCCAGGTCATTTGATCTCAGTTATCGCACATGATGTGTGCCAGTTATTTGGACAAAGTAGGTATTCAATTTCCATCGTTCACTCACGTTTCCTGGGTTACTAACCTCTTCCTTGTCCTGCACAGCGTCGGCCGTGCGTTCATCCGTTGACGTCTTTGTTGGGCTATCGGTCGATTCGCCTGCATCCATATTTTGTGTCTTTGTGAGGTTTCGTGTACGCGTGTTTCTATAAATTGGAACCTACGGCCATATTGTACATGTTTACATACATGTAAGTCTACAACAGATTCAGAGCTCTCTTCATGGTGCATGGTACGTCATAAAGAATATACTAGAAACTCTCTCCAATCGTAGATTCGAGCACTTTCCAGCTGACCAAAGTTCTTTCGAGTTTCAGAGAGGAAGTTGTGGTCGATCCTACTATTTTCTAGGGGTGGTCACATCCATCGACTGTATGATGCCGAAGATTTTCATGAAGTTACATCAATTTTTGATACTTATAAGTCTTTCAATTTATAAGAAATATATTTAACTGTTTTATACTCTTAAAATGACAAATCAACATATCTTTGACAATGATTTCGCAATGTTCATGAAAAGTCCACCCTCATAAGAAATGTTGTTAAACAGGAAGTGAATAGTTCTGCTCCATGTTAGCAATGGCGACTGTCATGGGTCGTCTTCTGCTCTGGCTGGTACTTTACGCCCTTGTAGTTCCACTAGCATTAGTACAAGGTAAGGTTTATAATGTGAAGTCTTCATAATTAGCAATGCACAACAGCTAAGAAAAGAAAAATATACCGTATAAGTATCACATAGCGTCAAAACCCCCGTGAACTGCGGCCGGTCGTCGTGATGATGCTGTGATAGTGTGAAGACCGCTGCACCAGTGATATCTCGTTGCAAGTTCCTCCTGCGTAATATTGTTAGTTAATTACCATGTTACATCAACTGGTAGTTTCGTAGTACCAAACATGATGTGCGTGCAAGCCAGGTTTGATATGTCATTTGCATATTTTTATTGATTTTCTGAACCGTATTTTGCTTTTCTCTGTCATTCGTGATAGACTAATTGCACTGAATACACTACACATACTACATAACATATAGGGAAAAGACTAACTACACTGTGACTCTTTTCTCTTGTTCAGGGTATGCTGTGAATGAAAACTTATTTTTTGAAGTCTTAAGTCCACCAGACATTAATTACATCTTTAAAATCCGACCAGCAAAATCATTTGGAGAAGTTTTTGTGAGTATTATGCAGTTACCAATTGCTACTTCATGATTTGATCCAGAAAAAGAGCAAAGACATTTTCATAACAGCCATACTTGAGCTGAAGTAGGAAGAATTATTGAAATGATTTGCTCATCAATAGGGATAAAGTGATCTATTTTATCTTTATCATGAGAAACATGTTGCAAATGTAAATTTTGAACTCATGAATTTATGAAAAAAGCTTTACATTATAAACCATATGCTGCAGACAATTCTAACAATACTTAAGTTGAATCATTAAGTATTATCTCTACCTATAGAGTTGTCAAAGTAGTGTTATAATACATACTTATCTTTTATGAATCATTGTACAGTTTAGGGTATTTACAAGTACCTTTGTGATTTTGAGAATAGGTCAGAAGTTTTGGGGGGAGGGGGGAACATTACCAGTATTAACTCCTTTATGCTTGACAAACACCAAAAGTAATATTTATGGTAACTAAGGAAATTATCGTTGATTTACAGAGGCACAGTTTTTACAGAATAAATTTAGTTCCAACAAATCCTGCAGAATCCTGTTCAGATCTTTATAATGGTGAAGAAATCAGGGGAGCAATAGCACTTATCGAAAGGGGGTAAGTTCTGTAAAAATTATAACCATGTCATCTTATTTTTAACACTTTCACCACCATGGTTTGGCCCAAACCTATTGTTATCTATGGTGATTTTGGACCATTTTACAGGGAATTGGGGATGAACAAGTTATCTACAGAGGTCCAAATTTGCCACAGAAAATAATATGGCTGTCCAAAATTTGGTGGTTGTGAAATTTTCAACATTGTCTGCATTAGTTCTCAAGTAGATCAGTTATGTGTAATCCAAGTATTTCTATAACTTTGTGAGTAAAAAATCACATGCAAATCAAAAGTATTTTAAATGGAGTAATTGTAACTCAACAACCAGTACATATAATAAAACTATGACCTATGTTATTTTGAAAGTAACATTACCGGTATGTGTTCAATATAATGGGAGAATTATTCATCTGTGTGACAGTGCCATTGCAGAATATTTGATTATCAGTTAAATTCTAGCTCGGTGACCAGTGTAGCTGTCAAACCAATCTATTGTCGATATTGATGTACATCTTCCAAATGTTGAGAAATGCAAAAGTAGTGATAAAAACCAGATAATTAAGAATTTCCTCATCATGTCGATGTTGATAACATGCAAACCATGCACCAGAAAGAAGTTTGTCTTTAAATTGAATAATCCTAGAACAATAACTGTACATGCGTTCAACACCAAGAGAAGGCCCTTCAACTTATGGAATATTGATTCTTAGCTTGCACTGAGAGAGGGAGCCCTTTACTGTGATCATGGTATGTGAAGGGACAATGCTTTGATAAGTAACACGATATAGTTCAAAGAGAAGTGTCAACATCTAAACTGATATTGTTTATAAGAAATCAAGTATTTAAAACAGCTTTAAATTCTCAGTGAGGTGGCTAAATGTTTTTTTGACAATAACTGATAAAAAGCAGGAAACAATATGTTGCCTGAGGTCAAAGGTCATTGGATCGTGAATTATCTACTATGGTAATCACTGATATACTAGTATTGGAATGGTCATATATTTTCCCAGTATCATTTCAATGGACCTTTAGTAACTCAAAGTAGTCATCACCCTGACTACAGGCTATCAAGAATTCTTGTTTATTTTGACAAGCATCTTCATTGTTCAGACTGGTGCCATTAAAGATTGACCATCCGTACTGTAATAGGTTAAATTATTGTTCTGGAGACCTATGGGCATGAGCCCAGTACACATTGAGTTTTCCATAACCAAAAGCTAAAGGCAAGAGGACAAATATTAGTAGTCTTGTCAACATTTCAATGCTAGATTAGGAAATGAAATACTACAAGTGGCTGTCAACAGTGTTTTACGATTATGATGATTTCATGAGGAAGATTTTTCAGTTTAAATATTCAGACCTTCAAAGTCATCAGAACATACTGCTTCTTCAGAGCATTGCCATCATGTACAGGGCTTGAAATTAACTGTAGTCCCTGGTCCCAGGACAACCAAAACTTGCCTTGGGACAACCACTTTCTGGGAACGGTTGTCCCATTAGGCTACTACTAATTCACAGGTGTCATAAATTGAAACCGCAGTGTACAACCGAATGGGGTGTGTCGACTTCAAGCTGACTCGCAGACTTTCTCAAATAACAGTCAGTTATGGTGCCTAAACCTGGTGAAATATGAACAATGATAGATTGATCATCAGCTATGATTTACTCATGCTAAATCTTCTTTGGCAATGCAGGATGATAAAAAAGAGATGATATAGAGTATAGTGTACCTTTTGTCTTGTTTTTGTATGTTTTACTCTGTTTGATAAGTCTTTATAAAAACAGAAGATTGAGTATTATATGGTACAGTTTTATACAACATTGCTTTCATACTCTGCCATTTTGTTGCTTGGCTGACTGTATGTAAATAGATAATCCAGATGACAGATGATGTTTGAGTATAATATTCATTTATTTGTCAGATTATCAGAAATAGTAATCATATGATTTAAAATTAACGATATAGCTATGGTAAAAAGCAGATTACTAGATGTCTTCTTCTGATTGCTAATATTCAGAAATGGTTGTCCAAAAAGTTTATTTCGAGCAACATTGTAGCTTTTGGAAAAAACACATACAATATATGTTTTCCATGAAAGGCATACTCTACTGTAAATCATAGCAATTAAATGTCTTCTTGTGTGATTGAAACTTGTCCAAATGTTTGGTCTTGCTTCTCAATATTTTTTGCACACCAAAAGGTAGTAAGACACATAATCCTCTTTTTGTTACTCTTTCAGAGGCTGTTCTTTCCTGTCAAAAACTCGAGTCGCAGAACGATTTGGAGCTGTGGCTGTAATCATCCATGACCATGATTACAAGAACGACTGGCAGTACATCGATATGATCCAAGACGAGTCTGATCGAACGGCAAACATTCCAGCAATGTTCTTACTCGGCAAAGATGGGTAAGTGAGAGCCAAAGTCATGTCTCAACAAACCAAGACTTTTCCTTCTTAATGTGACCTAGCAGGAGCAGCAAAACTACGCTGTTAGAAGACATTTATGTGAGCCCAAACTTAACAATGCTTAACAATAATTACTGGTAAATGTGTTTTATTCATCTTTTGTCCCTACAGGTATCTTATCAAAAAATCTCTACAAGCCAACGGTATGCCAGGAGCCATCATAAGCATTCCTGTCAATGTCACTGGTGTTCCTCTTCATCACTTAAGAATGCCACCGTGGACGCTGTGGTGACCACGGTTGAAAAGACCAGTCATGTTGGACCTTGTTGGGGGAACATGAATTTCAAAATTTTAAAATGCTGCCATGGACTATTTGGGTGACCAGTGATTTGATACACCCATCATATGCTGCAGCTTAAACAACTCCCGCAGTACAATGTGTACACGGTTTGCAATCAGTTGGCAGTACTTCTGTGAATAATACTTGATCTCATTTTTAACACTTACAATATATTCCACCAAAGTGGCCTTGCTCTGTGTTTTCATTTTATAATGCTGCTGTTAGAATTTATCATTCCTGAACTGAAAAAATCTATTTACAATATCTGCTTTTTTCTCTTCAGTTATAAGTTTAAGTTAACGCCAAAATGTATTTCCTCCTATGTTAGTTGCTACTAGTATTCTTACCATAGAACGGAATCAACAGTGGGGGAAAACATAACAATTTTGAAACTTGAAATGTATAATTTTCAAAATTTTCAAAATTTATTTTCTAAATTTTCATGAAATTTATGTCACTTAAGCTATGCCCTTGAACTTCCAGTAAACCAATTGCATCACTGATACCAGGTCACACACTATTAATCTGAAATATTGATTGCAAGTTTAAAGTCTACCATTGCAAATTTGGGTCTATCAGTGGTTTGGTCTCGGGTTTATGCAGTATTAATGTCCCCCAGTTACCTCCACTGGGTTAGCAAATCCAGGGGTGCTATGTCTGGGCCTACCAGTTTTTTGCTTAAGAACAATTAACTTGTCATTCCCCAGTGCATATTCATTGTACATTAGGAATGATAGTAGGGCTACTAAATTGAGCAGGACCAATTTTTATGACTTTGGTCCTGGAGACCAACACCTTCATGTTAACATTTCACAGATAACAGTACCAAAATAATTTCAAACTATTACACTCAATGTTAACATATTATTTGTAAATCAGTCAATGTTCTTCATCCAAGACATATATAATTTCTTAGTTCAAAGACATATTTATGTGAAATTTTAAGGTCACAATAATAGATTTCTTCCATTCATTTTGATGTTAACTCCTGTGCCATGTGCCAGTGTGGCCTGAAGATTACAATCGTTATCAATTGTAAGAGCGCCACCAACGTTGCACTGGAGAAAGGGAACAACTGAGATTATGAACACTGCACACACAGCTTATGTTGATGTAGCGAAAAAGCTATAGAGTACAGGTGGTATTTTTATAAATATGTATCAAGGTCATAGCGTGGAGAATGTGATAAATATTACTCAGGAAGAGTTCAACCAACTCATGGTAAAATGGACTGTAAGCCAATGAAACATATTCCCCAGTGACATCCACATGATTCTGTCATTTTGAAGACAGTCAAGTTGGGTGGCTCTACCCGTAAGGATGTAAATATGAACTTATGTTTCCAAAATCCTGTTTTTTGGGCTCGTATGTTTAGTGTTGACAGCTTTTCTCAGCAGAGCTTTCTAATGCTAACCTATCAAAGTTCACAAAGTTAAACTCAGATTTTACCTTGAAGGCAGTCTAATCACATAGGCTGTCTTACTTTTGTATGTGTTTCAGTTATCAGTATTCCCCAAGGTGTGCAGAAAGCTGGCGGTTCCAAGTGATCTCCAGTACAATGTGAACTACTTTATTTTCAACCACTGACATCTCAAGTTCATGATTCAACTCTTGAGTGTTCTCTTACATATGCACTATATGAACTCCATTTAAAATGTGAAAATGCACATTTTGATTTAAAATAGCTAAAAAAATGTTTATAAATTGACCTCTTTTACCTCACAGAAATAGAACCAGTTGAACCTATTATAATAAATAACCTTGCATATGAATTGTAAATAAAAAGGTATTTTCAAGGATTTCAAAAGTGAACATGTCAAGTAATAAGCTAGACCAACAAATTTGTGTCGAAAATGGTTTCCTAGCTGAACAAATAGACAGAAATATCAATTACATGGGAAGTTATTGTTTTTGACATTCTGAATGGTTGCCATGGCAACACTGCAACCATAGTAACAGCCTGTGTATTAATTCATTGAAACATCCTGAGAATGTTTCCCAATCAAAGTTAATGGTACTTATATCATATCCTCTCCCATTCATTGTGACAGAATGCAATAGTAGTCACAATTTATTTTCAGTATTTGTCACTAATGAAGGTTAGGCAGCGGTAAAATTGTAGTTCTCATATGCAAATGGTAATGTTGTAAATGTTTCCAATGAATTTCTAATCATCTATGCAGATCTTTTTTCCAGGGAATAATCAGGGCAGCTAATAAATTGTATAAAGAGATCCTTTGAGATGTTATATTGTGCTTCTTATCTTTTTCAATGTCAGATTTCGTATTACATTGCAATATGCATGAAATATGTGAAGAGTTGAAGTATTTCACACTGTTGGCACAGACCGTAGCAATAATAAAAGCTATCTGAATGGTACCACACTTTGTTATATTAAAGCTTGTATGAACTCATCATGAAAGCTGATAAGATAAGTAGACTGTCGCCATCTGTTTTTTTGTGAAATCAACATTCCTCTAATTCATATAGAGTTGAAAATTGTGACAATGTTCACTATGAAATACAGTTCAATTTGGAAAATTTTATCACCAAACTAGGGAAAGCTTATGGTGACCCAGTTTTACTCCAAGTTACTCAAAAAGGAATTAGTTTCAGTTTCCTCAAGCAAAATACTGGTGTTAAGAAAAAGTGTAACTTTCATTTTCGTGAGCAGTGTATTACTGTAAATAGGTTTTTACAGCAACACAGAAGGCTTTTATGGTCCTGTAAGTCAATATGCTAGGGGCAGGGGATATGTTACTCATATCTATGTGATAAAAGGCCCCCTGAGACACCGGTTATTCGTATCAAGGAACATTGAACTCTTGTGCCCTTCAGGTGCACTGTTGATAACCTTGGGAGTTTTTCGGGTTTGCTAATTTTGCGATTTTTTCTGTGTGTTGAAAATGAAAATTTCTGATCAAGCCCAACAGTGTTTCAATAAGATTTCCACAGAATCAATTCTATAAACACTGACCCATCATGCAGATAAGTAGTACAATATTTTAAATATTACGGTGATTCCGAGGTGGAAGTTGTAGGCATTCTTACCCACAATTCTCATTCCAGTGTGGAATTTAATATTTGTGTAAAACATCACAGGACTCCTGTGTAATTAGCCACAAGAACAGAATCTGGCCTCCGAGCTGTGTAAAATCTCCCTTTCTATTTCCATTCACATTTTAATTCACTGAACCAAGCAGAAGAATTAAATCGATGGAAGTCAAGGAAACCAACTGTAAAAGAATGAATCCGTTCCAAGTGACACAGGTCTGCCAAAAACCAGTCTACTATTGTGTGGATCTGTCTCAGCACCGTGTCTCGTTTTAAGTGACACATTCCTCAAAACAGATTTTAAACATTTTATCACACTGAGGATACAACCAAAATTTTAGTACTTTCAAAAAGTACAAGAATAATTCTTATATTCAATGGTTCGTTGCGTCGAAATGTTGACTCGATATCCGTCACTCTTTCTGCTCTGTTCAATTTCCTCTATCTTGTTGAATTTCTGATAAGGTCTGACCTGTTCCGACCACAGTTTTGCTAATAAAATCATACCTGGATCATGACTAACATAAGTTGCCATGTGCCTTTTTCGCCTCCTTGGTATCTCTCTCTCTCTCTCTCTCTCTCTCTCTCTCTCTCTCTCTCTCTCTCTCTCTCTCTCTCTCTCTCTCTCTCTCTCTCTCTCTCTCTCAGGTTGTCTGGAGAAATGAAGAGATCACCCCAAGCAAACGTGCAACAAGGCTTTGTGAGTAATCTTTCCCTACTTTACATAGTCATTTTAGTGTCATTTTGTTGTTAAATACAGCAAAAATGAAACATGCCCGTCCAGTCACTTTAATTTTACCCTTTTAAACCGCTGAAACCTTTTCTTCGTTTTCAAAAAAAAAGCACGTGTGAATTAATTTTTACCGTCATTGTAATTCGTTCTACGTGAATACATGCATGCGACTACGTACACAATTTATATTTAAAGCTTTTCATCATTGTAAATGGCTGTCATCAAAATAGCCAAGGCGATGATTTCAGAGCCTACAAAGACCCCATTTATGGGACATGAACGATGTAGCAATGACTTCTATTAATTTACGATGATGAAATTTAGTGTTTTTGCACTGTGAATATCATTTTAAATAAAACAAACCTGAAGATTTAAGAATCTAAGAAAAACATCCCTGCTTTGCAAATGGGAAACGGAATAACATTGCTTTTGGAAAGTGGTTGTCGTGAACTACAAGGGAATTACATGTAGCACCCCAACCCATCCTAGGTGAGCCCTGCAAATTTATTATGTATCAATGCGGACAGCTTCAACTTTGTGCCATCCACCGCCTGGCCCAATATTCAGACATCACGTCCGACAAACACTTCTAAATTTTAGTTCACAAAAGAAATGATTTGAACATCCCCTTGAGCGAAGTAATAGTTGGAGAATAACGAGTTTTCTTTTCCTCATCATGTGCGACGGAAACTATTCAAAACATATTGCCTCATTTTGACATCACGTTCAATGTACATCGACAATCAAAAAAGGTATTTTCGTTACCGTTCACAGCGAACATGTCACAGATTAGCTTCATTTAGACCAGAATGCATCTCATTGACAAAAATTATTCTGCTCTGCTGTGTACTTTTTCAAAATGCATTTTGAAACCTCTGGACACTTTCTAGATTTAGTTTTAGACGCCTGTTTTTGTGAAACGTGATTTTTTTCTGTTGTCTTGACACGCAGAATGGCGGCCATTAAGGGGCAGCCAGCCAGCCGATTTTGAGAAAATGTAGCCGCCAAGAAATCGCTTATGATCAGCGTTTTGTCGCAAACAGAATTTTGTTGGTTGCCCCTGATTTTGAATTTTTAACACCCGTAAACTTGGTTATTTGCTTGTCTAATCCAACTTTGGACTGTTATCCGTGATTTGCTTGGTTGCTCACGAAAGAAAATAGTTATAGATTTCTTTGATAAAAGTACAAGCAGAAGTTTAAAACTTTTCACTTTAGAGGTTCGGCCCGTTGAGGGGCAGTTGAAAATTTCTATCAGCGCCAATACATTATTCGCACGCTTCTGTGCCTCTTTCCAAGTAGCATGAGCAATAACTTAGCCGGTTATCGTAACAAATTCAACTTGTTGTGTTCAATTAGAGCGACATGAAATATTTATTCGCTAAATTGATTCAATTTTATCTTCATTAAGAAGTGTAAATAATAAATATAATAAGGAGAATCAGCACCATAGCGTAACAAGATAATGATCTGAAATTGAAAAGTAAATACGAAATGACGTCATTCACCTTTACCCTGTTACTAGGGTCCTGGTTGGGAACTGTTAATGGGCAGACATCTTGTCAGGGATCCATAAATAATTTGATGTAATCTCATCAAAATCTTCGGCAAATTGTTTTACAAACTCTTAGATAACACGAACCTGACCTTCTAATGTATTGATAGCGGTAACGTTATAAAGCTGCGTCGTTGAAAACCCCTGGCAGGCTTAATACTGTAGCCAACTGAAACGATGTTATTTGCATAAAAGTGCATAATTTGCATATGTTCTTATCGTACATTCAAACTTAAAATGTGTCACTTCATCAACGCATGGAACTTAAAGGGACAATATCTGTAACTTCTGATAATATTGTAATTATTTCTGTGGAAAAACTGCAGAACACCAGGCTCCTGATGAGTGGTGATGAAATTCAGAGCTATCCTAGGGGGTATGTTTGCATTTTCTTACTATGAAAGGCTCCCTCAGGAAGCAATGGTTAGTACCATAATGAGAATGGAGTTCACTGTTTCTCCCTGTAAAGTATTTTTACAAATTATTAAAGTAGAGTATATCATACAGTGATTTTGCTGACAGATAGAACCTAGTCTTGAATAAAATTCAATTATCGACAATATCATTGAACTAACACACATAAGGCTTTGTTGCCAAGTAATTGTATGCTGCATTGCCGTTTCGGCATGACCTTGGAGTAGAACGCGAAACATGAAAGTAATCGAACTCACATTAAAGTTACAGTCATTTAAGCTTTATGCATAACGTTTTCTCAGTAAGCACTTTGGCTGCAAAAATATAATAACATCTTGACTTACAGTCTTTTGAATACCTCTTCGATGTTTAGTCCATTTATCTTTCAAGTAAGAGTACTTTTTTGTCAAAGGACTTTTGTCTGTCGACTTTAGTGAATTCAACCTTGCTATCAGTATTTTGATATGACAAAGGAATGACCGTGACAATGAATCTTAAAGACATATGCTGAGTTTTATCTCTTGTTTGTGAACAAAACAAAGGAAGGGGAACTTCGCGGTACATAAATTAGGATTTGTCCATGGCCTTGGAAGGCCGACTGGGTACACGATTTAATATTGGTAATGCCATTGTGCGAGCAAGCTAATCTCTCCATGATCACCTTTAACCCTTTCCTCAGACAGTCGAATATGTCTTATATCATTTCTGAACAGAAGGCTTAAAGTTTTTCCTCAAAATATGTTTTGTCTTAAAAGCTTTTTTTGAAACTTTTTCTGCCAAATTTAACCCCAGTGTGTTTTAAGACTACCTTTAAAAATAATGAGTCATTCTATCGTGTTACTTTATGTCCGGTTATCTGTCTGCTTTATATTACTGTAATTGTTCCGTCTGCCTGCATTTGAATGTCAATCGTCAGCCCGTGGGCAAACTGTTGCATTTAATTGAAGGAAAAGTATCTAGGCAGATTTAAAGCGACTTAAATTGCCCTCAGGCTTGGATTTAATGTAATAGTCGCAAGTAAACTGATCAGAAAAGTGAAACTTTTCAAATTAATGTGGTAGCCTCATTCAAGTGACTGGCTGAATATCGTTTAATGTTTGTTATGACGGGCGCGCACATCAAAATTGAAGAAAGTAAGGGACCGTCTCAGATTATCGCATAAGTTCAAGAAACGAAATTTCTTCGTTTACATCAAAAGCCACTCCTCCCTCTCCCTAAACGAAAGTTCAAAAGTACGAAATGTTGATGTCTGCCAGAGAGTACAATTTAGCATTTTGCTGTAGCTACTGAAGAATATGTATCCAGTGAGCACATTACTTTGTGAAGTAATCGATCAAATTTGAGTACTAACCATAGCATGACACGAACGAGTTAGAAACAGCAGTTACAGCAAAATCTGTGAGTACAAGTGTTCAGTTTTTCTTCATCTTTACACACAATGTAAAGAGCACTAATCACAAAATAAAAGTGCGAAAGTGAAGTTCACTAATTGAATGGAGGTCAAACCCCTTCCCCGTGAACGAACGAATTTCGCTTTTTGAACTTATGCGAAAATCTGAGACGATCCCTAAGCTTATAATTTATATTATGTGTATATGTGTCAGAGGTTTATATGTCAGTAGTAATCATGATCATTAATCATAATCTTTTTATGAATCATTGAAGAAGGAAGATAGCTTAATATTAGCTTGTCTTTGTATTGGTGTTGACGAGTTCGGAGTTAATGTGTAGTGGCAAAAAGTCATAATCGTCTGTAAATTGAAGGACGAGATTTCATTAAACACTGAGGTTCTCTCTTAAGAACAATAATAACATAATGGCGATAAATTATATGATGAATGTTAAATGCCTTCCTGTCGTAGTTTAATTCAGAGCTGCCATTAGCTTATTAGCATATTGCCTGCATAGATGGTAGAAATCGTCATATTTCTTATCTGTCGTGTCTGTCGGTGTGACTGGAGGTAAGTCTTTTTACCGTTCTGACGTTTCAGCATGCTTTCAGAATGCAGATTAATTTGACCGATGTCTCTAGTAATACAAAGAGTCGAAAGTCTGAGAAAGTGAGTCAGGCCCACAGTGTTTGGATTCTATCGTCAAGGATTGCAAGCAAACGGAGACACTAGAATTTGGAATGACGATTTGTGTATTAGCTATAAGTTAGATTTAGATGTGGTAAAATTCACCGCGCTCTAAACATGATTTGTGGACGAATCGGATTCGGAGTCAAAGTAACAAATAGAAGAGCAAATACATGTGGGTGTACGTGTTTGAAAAGTCGAAATTTATGTGGTAATCAAGATCTTAATTTTTGGCGTGGGCTAATTTCTGCTCAAGTGTGTTTTGACTTTTTTGTCATGATCACGGCAATACGCAATGGGTTTCAGTAGGAGTTTTCAAATGGAATTTAACCATTTATAAGAAATGCACGATATTTAGTAACAGAGTGCGCCCACAAAACGACCGTGCTGCGCAAGAAAAGAAATATTTCCTTCAGCTTGTAATGAGTTAAAAATGGCGTTGAGATCAATTTTTCGATAGTGATTATATGGACAGTAATTGCCCACGGCATTTGCTTAAATGGATAGCATTTGCTAATCAAACTTTAACGCCTTGCGCAATCCATGGTATTCTACTCATTAATACAGAAAAGCAACAGTATTTCGGAATAACCACGACACAACAATGGATATGAAATTACTTATTCGGGTATCATATTTTGCGGTCTTGTCCGCTTCCTGGTTTTATAGCACTTAGAATTTAATGTACCTTGTATTGTGCTCGTTAAGCAAAGAGAATTATGATCATTTTGATACGCTCTCAATATATCCAGGAAGCTACTAATCGTCTCGCCAGAAAGTAAATCACGCTAACAGAACAGAAACACGGGAGGGAGAGCTTTGTTGTCGGTAGTCAGGGCGCCAATAGTTATGGTACAACCCACTAATTAAAAGATCCCTGATGTTTGGATTTTGTTGACGGTAGACATTTTATGTGCATGTAGTCAAACCTCTCCGTGCAGTTGCTCATTGGTGTTTAAATAATGTTACCGGTGAAGAACCGGGTTGCTTTTTCAAAGTAATTTCTGTCGTTGTGCAACTTTCCATTTTGCATTTTTTCCAAGCCGGGGTATCATTTCAACGTCTTTGAAACTTTCGCCCCATTAATGTCAAGCTTAGTATACATCGGTGCCATGCTTCGTGTAGTTGCCTAGTGACCAATGCCCGACTCTTTATCTCATTCTATCTCTTCATAAGACTCTGTTATCTCCTTTCAAAATACTTAAGACATTTTAGATGCTGTATTTCAACCTCTGAAAGGGGCAGGTTCTTTATAATCTGTATCATCTGAGCAAATTGACTAACTGTGCACAACTTTCAAAGGAGAACAAAGAACTAAAATCGCATAAAAAGTGAATGTAACCCACCACCAATGCGAGACCCAGGGATTGAGGATTACCCCTTTAAACAATGCTTGCCTTCATGTTACGCTGATATTGTACAATGCAGTAAAAAAACTAGACTGCTTCCATGTCTTGCGTTATTCGAGTCTGAGGAATTGGCTAGGCTTAGCTCTCTTGCACTGCCATGGTATGGGAGAGACAGACAGATAGACAGACAGACAGACAGACAGATAGACAGACAGACAAGCACCATCACAAGTCTCTTCTCCAACCAATATGCTTATTTCGCATTATCAAGTTGAAAAGGTCATTATCGCTCATTAATTAAGTACTGCTGTTTGTTTTATCCATGTAAACTACTCATAATGTTATGTTGATACCGTTGTGTACAAAAGGTAACTGAACCGCTATTTGTTTTCCATTCTGGTTTTATAGTTGTTGCCGAAGCCTAGAGCTTACACTAACTGTTCAATTCATACAACCCTGTTGCATCTCAAGTCTTGCCAAGTATCTGAACGTCCTTACTCGGATCGATGACAATCAATAGGTTATCCTTCTTGGTATACACATTTCATCCACGGCCACATTTTAACAATTAATGAAAATATTGAAATACTTTATATCCTGCATGATCAGTCATGTTAAGCTACCCCTTGATGGACGAGTGTTACGCCAAGAGTAAACCAGCCTACGTGACACATATTACATATAATGTGACTCTCAGTAAACTGTATATCCTGACGTTTTCATGAGTGGTGAACTTCATGCAACAAACCACTTGCTAAAATTTTTGGGTCTCTGTCAGGCTATCTTTCCGTTCACACATGCCCAGTAAAGGTATACCGTTGCAAAATAAATGGAATAAAAAAGTTAACTGCTTAATTATAACATCTCATTTTATTCTAGTAGAATAAAATTCTCCAAAATCTTCTCCAAAGTGCTCCACCATTAAATGAAATATTGTAGCATTTGTATTCTTGTTATTCAGCATATTATGTGTCAACAATATTGCCTGCAGATTTAACAATGGTTACAATTTGTTTTGTTGAATGAAAGAGAGCGAACCTCAATCGAATAACAGTTTTTAAAGACGATGATATTACTTAAAACATCCAAAATTAAATTACATCAGCTCAATAAAGTGGTCTGGTATGACATCGTTTTAACGTCAGCAATTACATAGCAATCTGTTGTGTTCGAAAGAAAATCCCGTCGATGAGCAACGACGTTCTCAGAAGTAAACAGTCAATTTCATATGTGTATGTGTTTCTGTGTGCGTATATTATAAACATACACACACACATATATATATATATATATATATATATATATATATATATATATATATATATATATATATATATATATATATATATATACATACATACATACATATATATATATATATATAGATACATACATATATATATATATATATATATATATATATATATATATATATATATATATATATATATATATATATATATATATATATATAAAATATAGTGGTGAATGAAAAGTGACCCATGCGGGACTCGAACCCACACCCCCCGTAGACATTACGGATGCTCTACCAACTGAGCTAATGGATCAGTCGGTCCAATGTGGGCGGTCCTGACTCTTAGATTGGGCTTTTCATTCGTTGTGCGTTGATGGTGAGTAAGGCGGCTAAACTCATCACCTAACCTTTCAACCTAAGGATCCCGCGGGATTCTACAGGGCCTCGCACACAAGTCACCAACTTAGGAATCAGTTATTGGTAATGAGGATCAATCTTATGAATGATGCAAAGCCAGAGAAGGGTAAATTTGAAAATGACTCACCATACGATTTTTTTATATGAAATATAGTGGTGAATGAAAAGTGACCCATGCGGGACTCGAACCCACACCCCCCGTAGACATTACGGATGCTCTACCAACTGAGCTAATGAATCAGTCGGTCCAATGTGGGCGGTCCTGACTCTTAGATGGGGCTTTTCATTCGTTGTGCGTTGATGGTGAGTAAGGCGGCTAAACTCATCACCTAACCTTTCAACCTAAGGATCCCGCGGGATTCTACAGGGCCTCGCACACAAGCATATATATATATATATATATATATATATATATATATATATATATATATATATATATATATATATATATATATATATATATATATATATATACATATATATATATATATAAACTTAAAACAATAAACGCACTTTTACTTTGACTGTTTAACGTTCATGCGAGCTCATAGCAAATTGGTAATCAATCACATATCAAATCAAAAGTTGAGAAAATGCTAGGTAAGTCGTACTCACCCCAACGATGAATGGTATATCCCTAGGAACGTCTACGCGTTTAATTAAAACTGTCAGATAAGGAAAGTAAGCTTATTTACCAGCCTACAACAGGGAACCATTGTGTGGTGCAATAAAGAACTCGAAGAGGCTCTGCACCTAGCAAATACACCATCGTTTATGACATGGTACTTGCATTGTGCGCTCACAAAATACATAATATAAACCACATAAATGGGTTCGATAAATTTCATTTTACACCAGTTAAAAAGCAATTTGTATCCCTACTTAGAACCAAACCCTTGATTCACGGTAATCTAAACCAATTGTTATTGTTGTCGTGGCAGGGGAATACAAATGAATGCGACGTTTGACAGTCGTTTTGATTTATCATCCAAACTGAGAGCCAGCTGACAACAGTATTTTGTGACATAAATAAACATCACAGTGACGCAATATCTACCCTCATATTCTCAAAATATTAAGAAAAAATAGTCTTTCGAAAAATCTTATTATTCGTGTATTAATTCCATCGTTCGTTCATTTATCGTATGCGAGTATAGCGACCTAGCGGGTGAAGGCAGTTTTCCTATAAAATAATGGGCTCAATTGCGTTTTTTTGAGCCGGTCCCATTATACCTTTTAACGATTTCTTGCGTTACTAGCGTTGAAATTGTGATCTCGTTTTCTATGTATTAAGTGCCTCCAACTCCGGGGACTGGACAGGATAAAGGAGTTTAAAATTGATAATAGCGGCTCTGATTTTCTATACACTTTGCCTTATTAAAATTCAGGGCATGAAGTTCATGGAGGCCAAGTTTCTTGTGCGTACCTCGTCATGCGTCCAGAAAATAATAGTTTCCTAGTGTACGCATTTTTTTTCGACAGCAAGCTACACTGGACTGGCACTGCGTCTGTGTTGTTCTTTCCTTTCCAAAAACTAGCAGGCAAAAGAAACTTCTTTTTATTTTCTATCAGCGGAATAATCCATTCTGCCTTCTATAATATGGCAAACTTCTAATCATGGAGCTAAACATCGTCTAGTTTCTAATGACTTCAGAAAGACAAGAGAACTCTGCTAGTCTCTGGTAAGCACTGTGTTCTATATTTTAATATGCACCAATGATATGAATGAATACTTGCATGCAACTGAAAAAAGCAAACTAAATTAATCCTAAAAAGGTGCGAATTCTTGTCCTTTTCAAGAACCCTTTTTGCGTTCCTTGATTTGAATCTTTTGAAACTTGCATTGTCAAACCCCGGCTGCTTTTGTTCTCGAAAACAGAGCAGCCCACTCTCAATCGTCGTAACTTCCTCCAAAGAAACATCATAATCTTCTGGATCCTACCATTCCCTATAGATCTCCGTGTTAAAATATCAGGATAGAGAATCTGTAGGCGAACCACTGTCACTGTCACCACTGGGCTAAGTCAGATGTGATATAGTGATGTAGATATCACCAAAATGACACCGTTTCAACATTATTTTATCAAAAAAAAATTGCAACATAGGAAGGTAGACACCCCTTCCTGGCCTCCATAGTCCTGTCCTTTCTTCAAAGCTGCTTGCTTTATATCAAATATGAGTTTGAGATTAAACCACTTAATTTACTTTACTATTTCCATCGGTTTTCACGTAGATATGCCAGAAAACACTCAAGACTTGCATTATCGTTCTTTCCCGGAAACTTTCACAAAAGACTTGGGATGGGAAGTCGTTTTGAAACTTTTTATCGTGCTTTATTTTAAGATAAAATAGCACGATTGTTTCTTCCCATACTAAAAATCTGAAAAAAACTGCTGACTCCACAGTTTTCTTTGCCCGCTTCATATATATATCAGTACACACCCTCATTGTGTGGTCAGTAATCATCATTCTTCATCGTACAATCTAACATCACTTATAAAAGAGAACTCTTCGCTGCAGGAAAAAGATGTACTCTAGATTTGGATTAACTCCCTACGTATTTGAGGACTCAAATTTCTCTCATAAAAGCAGTGTGAACTGCATAAAGTCGAACTATATTTCTTATTTCGTTTAGATGTATCTCAACAAGTAGGTAGACCACTAATATCTCTCGTCCTTTTTATTTTCTACTCACTGTACCCGGCCCGACACAACATGTGCAAAAACCAAAAAAATTGAATTACTCTCTGACAAGGTTTGTTAGTATGTGTTTGTTCAAATCATCAAAAAATGCGAAAAAAGGTTGTTATTGTAGAAGAATGAAGGGGGGGTACTTCAGGACTAACTGTAAAAGGATAATAGAAACGTCTTTTTCTGTTTATTTTGTTGTCATAATTAATCAGAGCACAACACATACAAAAGTCAAAAAATGTCAATACTTTTAATTTTGAGTAGAACCCCACGTTAAAGTTACTGCAGCATTCTACTTAACGTAAAAAGATAGTAGTCATTAGGCAAACATATATCAATATTTGATATTGATAATGTAATTTTAGATTGAGGACAAGAATCCATATAAATTTATAAAGCTTAACATTTGTGGGACTGCATACCATACTGATTTGCACGAACATTATGGTATAATAGCCCCTTCAACTAACATACATACATACGTACATACATACATACAACATACATACATACATACATACATACATACATACATACATACATACATACACACACACACACACACACACACACACACACACACACACACACACACACACATACATACATACATACATACATACATACATACATACATACATACATACATACATACATACATACATACATACATACATACATACATACATACATACATACATACATGCATGCATGCATGCATGCATGCATGCATGCATGGGTGTATATATATATATATATATATATATATATATATATATATATATATATATATATATATATATATATATATTTTATGTGTGTGTCTTAGATATGTATGTGTGTATATTGTATATGTGCACATGTGTGCATGCGTACGTTAGTGCGTTATTATGGAGGGGATAATGCAAGAGTCGGCAAGGGAGACTGTTGAAAATTTGCAAGTGAGGAAGACCGACCACTCCAAATTTTGTCATGATTATTGCATTTCTTCCAACCCCTAGCCGTAAATTATGACAACTCCCTTTGAATTTGTAGAACGTGAAACTCAGTTCTTTAATGCCCTTGAATTTTCTTCCATAGTTTTAACTGCTTTTTTCTGTTTCTAACTTACTATTGCTTTATTGCTTGTTACAGCTTATTCACAGTCATTTACAGGTAAATAAACCAGAAAAAACTTCTTACTAGCATACATTGTTTTATTTTACAGCAAAGTGGATTGGTGTTCCAAAACTCTTCAAATTTTGAGATTTTGTCAATGCTATAGAGAGAGGCAGAATATTTTCTTCCTGGGCCAAGACCCAATCTTCCATTAGTTCTGCTGGTTCCCGTAGGTGACATTAATAGTTTAATGGTGTCGTAAACCCCCATGTGCCATTTCGAGAGAAGATTGGTTTTGATTTTCAAAATCTTCGATCGTAGTGGCTATACTTGCGAAACCTGACGTAGATTCACCATCATTTACCTTGACTTATTCGCTGAAAAAGGTCGACTCCCTGAAGAGGCTTCATATCGCTTATTTCTGAGACTAATCCTCCAGTAACATGGACTGTGGAGCGTACTGACGGATCCTTGATTCTAAACTGCTACTCAAACCTGTAAACAGAATAACCGTTATATGGATTCTTGAATGACTTTGGCAAGGAGTAAATATATCGGATTAGTTTTCTTCATTTTTCATGCATTTGCGCTGAGAAGATAGTTATCATTCTGTGATTTTGGTATTCTTACAAATGATCTATTATATGGTCAAATTACTCTGACATTTCTAGATATCCCCCGGTAAATTGAACGGAGAGCTTTAACATGGCCAGGGATCCTGTTAATCCACGTTATAGCTATTTCAAAACCTTCCCTTAGGAAACGTGGCACGTTTCCTTAGCAAAATAACGTCTTCAAGAATCAGGTTCATTTGCGAAAAGCTGTCTTTTAAAAGGCAATGTAATCCATTCCAACTTCCTTGTTGACTTTGATTTTTCTGAGTAAGAAAGGTATGAAAATTGTTGCTGGTGTTCTTTTGTAGGTTCTATTTCGCCTTCATGTTATACTTAATAACTGGAACTAAAAATATCCGATGAGTATCATTTCAGACATCATCATCATGATCAATACAAACGAAATGTACATGGTTTGTCATGCAAACTGACTGGTTCTTCCCCATTGTGTAGCTACTTAGAGCACGCTTTTCGACCGAGCTCAGCTCAGCATATATAACGAAATCGTAAAATACCAGATCGTTTTTACTCCAAACAATGCCACAGAAAAACTGCTAAGTGCATGGGATTATGTACATCGGATCGGTTCCAAGAACCCAAGCCGAGGATACATTTTCTGTAATTTCACAACACTTAGTTTTTAATAAGGTTTGTTAGCCCTTTTAGAGTTAAGATATCAAGTAAACTTTGATGTGTCGCTTTCCTGGCCGTGTAAATTGTAAGTCCCTTTTCACAGATTCAAATAGAGGAAGATTGTTACTTTTCGCATTTCCGACCGCGAAAAATATGAAACAATTGCTTCGTTATAAAACAAAGTCTTCGTGTATTTTGACGTAAGCATACAGCTTAAGTTCGTTTAGAACTCAAACTGCTTGTCGGCAACTTTGATGAAAATTTTAAGAAGTTCACCTACGTTTGCGAGGTTAATTTGAAGAGATCCATTACTCGACGAGCCTTGACAAGCCAGTCTTACGTCACGAAAACGGGTAATCATAGAGGCGAATTACACCGTTTTCGTTTCTTTTGATCTGAAATAGAACACAAAATTGAGATCATGGTAACAAATTCATCCAGTAATCACTTGAGAAAGAATCGCAAATTGTTTAATTTTGATTTGTAATGACAGCGCCTTCAGCGTGTGTAAAGAGCTCATTAAAATCGCCTTGAAGCAGACGGTTACCATGCGCTTTGCCCTACAGTAGCAAAGCGGAGACTCGTTTGCCTTGGACGAGGCTATACAATTATGATTTGCGACCACTAGGACTTCCCCAGGATCAATGCATGACACCAGCTGCTATTTGTGTGCCCCAAAAGGATACGGTTGTTGAAAGTTTAAAGCTATAGTCATCGCAGTCATTTTTATCTACACCCGGTATTTTTTCATCTATAATTACATACAGTTTTGTTTGTTAATTTTGCGGTTTACAGTGAATCTTTTAATGCTCGACGCGATCGTTTGCAGGGCAATATATCATATTATATCATATCATATCATATCAAATCATACAAATATGATATACAAGTATATCGATGGCGCAAAAGCAGCGATCTGATTGTCGAGACGTGAAAAGAAACGTGGTATATTCGCGATATACCATAGTTGGCACACGCGCGAACTCTAGGCAAGAGCAAAAATTCTTTTTTGACTTAAAAAGTTCCCATTCCAGATTTTCAAAATACTGTTATGATATAAAAGCAATAAAGCAAACCCAGCGTCGGTATACCACGAGATTTTGACCAGTTGACTTCATATATGCACTCGCTATCGCTCGTGCATATATGTCGTGAACTGGTCAAAATCTCGTGGTATACAAGGGGGTCTGCACAAAATGTCCGTCCTAGAGGTAATAGGGGCGGGGGTAGGCGTGTCTTGGACTCAGCAGAGGGTTCTTCTTGCTATGGTTTATTTTATTTTAATATGTTTGGCTATGATATGTATTGCCAATAAAGAATACTGCCAACCTTTGGTGTCTTGGTCTCATGTTAGCACTGGTTTTGTAACAATTTCTTTTTCTCTTTCGCCGCGTCACATATTTGTCCTTTGACAATCTTACGCGAAATTTGTCACTATGTTGCGTCTATTATCTGAAGAGTTTAATTGCCTAATGCACCAAAGCAGGCAGGGATAAATTACTAATCTGTGAAAGCTGTCACCAGATTATCACCGGATTAACTTTGACAAAGTCAACAACGAACGCACCAGCAAGATACTGGCGCGTTCGTTGACTTTTTCGAAGTTAATCCGGTGATAATCTGGTGTAGCGTCCACAGATTGGTAATTTACCCTTTCTTACTTTGGCACACAAGGCAATCAAACTCTTCAGATAATAGATGCAGCATGGTGATAAAACATTTACGGAAGATTGTCAAGGGCAATGCTAAGTTAAGACCAAAACATCAAAGGTTGGTAGAACAAATCTTTCTTAGCAATTCAAAAACCAAACACCTACCCACCCCTGGGACATGTAGGCATCGCCCTATGGGTATACCGTCGCTGGGGGGTGCTTTATTACTCAAGTATAGGTTAGTATCACTTGATATGACGAAATTACATAATCCTCATTATTCTTCACCTTTGAGAGGACAGAATGACTTAGTGCTAGATTTTAATGATAAATGTCGAACAATTCGCAAACCACCGCCATACTTTGGGGCACAAAACCTTACGTAAAATCGTTTTAGCTCTTGTTTTCACATACGGGAACTCATGTATTACCGACTCTGAGTGTGAATGTTTCTGTCTGTGACTCTGTCATCAATATTTTTAAAGAACGGCTCGACGGATCAGAATAAAATCTTTTACTGTATAGTAATGTCAAGAATTGGTTAGTTTTCTGGTGTGTGTGACTTTCATATTTAATGCTAATTTGCATTTCCGATGTACCGAAAATTGACTGTATCAGATCCAGTAATTCTTGCTACAGATATTGATCATGCTAATGCGTGACAGTTTAAAAGGCTATTTAGCAGTTTTATCTCATTGATATTGCTCATTCGCACTTTCAATAAACTTTTGCAGAGAAGGAATGCATATCTGGAATGAACCAATCAAAGTTGATGATACTTGCAATACACATTGATCATACGACAATAGCTAACTAAAGCCATTCAGCAGATCCATATCACTGTATAGCTGATTTACGTATTGCAAGTATTTAATTGAAGCTATATCAGTAACCACACCAAATTTGATGGCATTTAGTAAAATTCTTGCTCATAACAAAACCAAAAGACATATTGTTGTTTTACATCAAATGATTGGCGTGTTGGATATCGAATGAACTTTCACGATAAGGGATACACATCTGGACAGACTCGACAAAAGTCGATAAAACTTGCTACATACACATTGAAGATTAAAAAGATATAACATTAGTGAAAGACATTCACCTGTTCAATGGACGATTATTGCGTATTTGTAAAATAAATGACATTTTAATTTACAAATCAATCGTGGCCGCAGCAAATTCGATAAAACTTGGTACCGATCTTGCTCATAAAACATATGAGTTGTCTGAAAGATGTATTGCAAGTTTTATTGTCAATAACTGGAGATTCGCAAATGTAACGAAGTTTCACAATTAGGAATCTACATCTCAACAAAAGCTGATGAAACCTACTACATGTATTTAGGATACAAAGATATGACAGTGGTGTAAGACATGCAGCAGTTCCATGCCACCTAGACTGCCGACAGTCCGTTGTGCTTTTCTTTACTATTATTGATGTTATGTAGTCTCTCGCACATACAGGGGTGGGAAATGCCGCGCAAGCACTACCGCCTGCCGCTATGGCTTGCACTTAGGCATTACGCTTGTGATTCCGGTTGACGTAAACACATTGAAAACGAAAATATATCAGTTAGGGGCGATAGTTTTTAAGTCGGATAAAGCCCGAGTACGAGGGCTCTTCTGGTATATAAAGTCCAACCCAACGATAAAATGTCGAGGCCGCAGGCCGAGACATTTTATCGAAGGGTTGGACTTTATATACCAGAAGAGCCCTTGTACTCGGGCTTTATCCTATACATATATATATATATATATATATATATATATATATATATATATATATATATATATATATATATATATATATATATATATATATATATATAACAGCATAAAACTTAATCTGCAAAATAAGGATACTGTTCAAAATTTCATTAATCTCGAAATTAAATTCAGTTTTACAACTGAGTTGGCACCGATGATGAATGACGGCCCTCTTGAATTTCAAATATTGAAAATTTCATTATATTTATAGAAACACATCTCACTTTGATATTAAATTTCTGGCGTGAACAAGCAGATGAGAGGCACGTAAGTAAAGGTAGTTTTTCTTAAGGTAGTATGCGCCTCGAAAGTGAAAGACTTAAACTTTTGCCCAAACTTTCCTCAAAAAAAATCTTTCAACCATTCTCTTTCGAAATAAAAAATAAAAAATGGGGGTCACCGTGCAAATTTTAGTACTAGAGAAACAAATAAACAAAGATCTACCGATATTTGAAATGCAAAATGGCCACCATCCCTGTGTTAACTCTACGGAGTAAAATATAATTTTCGAATTTCGAAAAACTAAGACAGTAAAATGTTTTCTCATGCCAAGAGCTTTAAAATGAGCCCCACGGCCCAACAAGTGGTATACCAGAAAAGAATTGGAAAGGTTTGAGAGTTCGAATATCTGTCCCCGAGGCGCGTTTGAGATGGAAAACATTTTCAAATGAACCAGGACCCTATTTTACAAGGACACGTAGGAGACTGATACACGTTTTAAGTTATTGTCGTGATTTCAAGTGTGCTCTTGTGCTCACGTCCTTCGTTTAACATTCATAGTTGAAAAACATCACACCTCCAGCAAAAATAACGTTCCAGTAGAACTTCTTTTCAAGGTTTGTCGGTCGAAGGGACAACAATGAGATACATAGAATTTCTTTCTGTCGTACCTGTTTTAAGTCATCATGATATGCTTTTTAAGGCAATAAGAAATCCAGTCAAGCGAAAACATGAAAATTTGCAATTAATTATCCTACAGAAAAGGGAGATAATGAGCTCAGAATGTCTAACCTATTTTCAGTTAATGTACTTTATATGTAAATGAACTTGATAAAGTAGTTGGCACTTCACACGTCTTTACAAGATGAATAACTTCAATGTTCAATTTGGATGATCATCACCGGAAAATTAATTCTGCAATCTGAACTATGGAGACAAATTTCAGATCAGACACTAAAATTTTGCTACACTCGAGAAGGCCGGAAAATGAGAAAAAATTGAAAATTACAGAAAAACTGTTTACATCTGCTACTCGAAAAATATGCCTTATCTTGGAAGGTAGACAGTCGACAGTCCTTGTGCCTTTTCTGTCTCATATTGGTGTAGTCTCTCGCACATACGACGGTGGAGGAATCGCAGGCGAAGCGCCGAAGGCCGTAATGTACGAGGAGTCCGTTGTGTCGGTTATGCTTGCTGCATTCGCCACCCCTGCATGTGCGAGGGACTTCATCAATAATAGTAAAGAAAAGGCAAAACGGACCGTCGACAGTCTACTTGGAAGGCGAAAACTGTAAACCCAAATTCTGGCAACCTTTCCCATGATCTATTGTCCCTTTCTGGTATGAAAAACCCAGCTGAGAAGCACTTAGCAGTTAAAGTTTCAAACTGAAAAAGTTGAAAAATAAACTAGGGATGCCAGTTTGACCGGAACACGTAGAGAGGGTGATGCGTGTACAAATTAATTTATTTAATTTTCTTCGTTTATACTCGGAGTCTCATCGTGAGCAGAGCTCTCGTATAACAACAAATATCGTCACGACAAAGATAAAAAGAATGCCTCTATTTGGTTAAGTTTATCAATATATTCTTTTTTGAGGCAAAACAAACCTCAATTGAATGGAAATGACTCTCCTTCAGTGTTTATTGATTTGAAAAATTGCAATCAGTATTCTTCCAGGAATAAAAGGAATATAATGATTTCACACAGTGTCATCTATATTTAGTTATAGACAATGTATCTGTAATTTAGTTTTACGAATTGGTTGGCTGCGTACATGTCTTTCAAGGATGATTTGTTAGATTTTGAATCAGGATGGTCATAAAAGGTAAAAAAAGTCAGCCTCACAACTTTTGGAATACGTCAGACACTTGGAAAATGAAAAAGAAAGTTTGAAATTTCAGATAAAGGAAATGTAAGAACCCTTTCGTAAAAACATTTTCGTCAAATCTCGGAAGGCAAAAAACTCTGTTTCTTACCAAATTAATATTCACGAAATTTAATGAAGTCATCGAAGCCAAATGTTAACGGTGACTTAATAAAATGTCGTGGAAGTGTACAGATGTTGCTGGTAACAACATGTAAACAATTGTTAAGGTAGTATGCGCCTCGAAAGTGAAAGACTTAAACTTTTGTTCAAACTTTCATTGAGGAATCTTTCAACCATTCTCTTTCAAAATCAAGAATAAAAATCGGGGGTCACTGTACAACTTTTGGTAATAGGGAAACAAATAACCCAAGATTTATCGATATTATATTTAAAATTCGAAATGGCCGCCATCCTTGTGCTAACTCTATGGAGAATAATAAAATTTTCGAATTTCGCAAAAACTAAGCCGATAAAAAGTTTTCTTACACCAAGAGCTTTAAAATGACCCACACAAGTGGTAGATCAGAAAAAAATTGTAAAAGTTTGAGAGTCCAAATTTGGGTTTCCGAGGGGCGTTCTTCCTTAATGAAGTTTCACACATAGTACATTTTCGTGAAATAATGTTCAACTAAAAGTTTTAAAATTTGCTTTTATCTGTCTTATGGCTGCACTAAATTTGATTAATATTGCTGATGATGTTGATAATAACAAAACTTGGGCATATTGCCAGACATTTGCCGTCTAGCCACATATTTAATATTTTAACATAATTGCAAATTTTGTGGAAGTAATGTCATAGAAAAAAGTAAAGCTTCAAACAGCGTTACCGCGAGGCCCAAGCGTGATGGTAATTTGCAAGGAAAAGCAATTTTTGATGCTCACTGCTCCATATGAAACAACACAAGTTGTCAAGACCTATTTGTCAGCCTGCAATTAGGTATGCACATAATCAGTGAGGTGTATTTGTTCTGAAAGCGATTTGTTACCGTTGGTAATTATGTCTTTACCTGAAATTGTAGACTGTCCACAGTTATGGGGGCCCGTTCAAAATTATGTTTTATTAATTTTAGTATGTTAGAAATAATTATATGTAGACTGGAATTAATTTACAAGCACCTCGAATTAATTGTATGTTTCTTTTAATTATTTTTTATATGCTTTAATTAATTTTGTGTAGTCATGCCGAATTAATTTTACGTGTTCCAATTAATTATTTCTGCTTATCTTTGCTGTAATTAATTTTATGTAGTCTAGAATTAATTTTGCTAACATTTCGGTATACATATCTGTATACAGATCGACACTGTCGCTACGCGAAGCCGGCCTGTTTTCTCCTCCGGTATACAGGCCGGCTTCGCGTAGCGACAGTTTAAGCGCCTGTGTCTATCTGTATATATATACAGATAGAGATGAAACTGCCGAATGCTATATTTGTAATTAGGGACATTTGACAGTAATCAAGCTTGGAGACATTTCCTGGTGGTCATTGGTTAAGTTCTTTATTGGTTTTCATATTCGTAGATATCTGTTCGGCAGATTTCATTTTCGAATGCTGTCCCTTGTGCCTTTTCTGTCTCTTATTTATGTAGTCTCTCCACAGGGAATAGAGTAATCTTGTTGTTGTTGTTGTTGTTGTTTGTTGTTGTTGTTGTTGTTGTTGATGATGGTGATGATGATGATGATGATGATGATGATGATGATGACGATAATAAAAAATATTAAAAAACAATGTGTCATTCTTGCTGTTGTTTGTCGATGTTGTAGATAATTGTAAAAGAAAACTGTAATCGTGACCAAAAAACGACGTAGGTCGCCCAACGTCACTCCCGTCCTATTATACATAATAGGACGGGAAATTGGCAAATCCGGCGATGTTTTCAGAAAAAAAAGTATCTCAACTTGACCTACAAATGCTCCATTTTATTTTGTGATTGATTATGATTTACGTTTGAGGTGTAAAGTTACGATACTTTGAGTTGTTAATCTTATTATTCATATTCAAGGGCATGTAAACAAACCATACGTGTATTTGTGGTCAGTCACGTGGTGGTTCAGCTCGACCAATCAAAATGCGACGGGCAGGGCATGGTAATATAATTGTAGTTAATGGGAACATGAAAGTAGCTCAAGGTTGTCCCACTTTTAAGGAAAAAAAATCATCTCTTACCGGCCATCATCCAACAAAAACCAGAGCTGTAACCCTCATAGTTGCCGAGATAAGCAGAAGTAGATCAAAGGTCATCCCACATTTTGGAGAAAACATTTTGCTCATACAAGTCACCATCCAACAAAAACCAGACCTCTATTTTCACCCTAGCTCCACAGTTTGTCATCAGGCAGAGTTGAGCTAGAGAAGACGGACGGAAATATTCATGAGACAGTAGTTCGGAACACTAACTTGTAGTCGATAAAGTGTTAAAAGTGGAACCTATCTGGGAAATCTGTGCAACTTCAAGTAATCGTGCATTCCATACATTGAAGACATCCTTAACATTCAGTATGACTTGAGATTCCTTTGCTAGCATAATGTATTCATTACAGCTTTAATAATCTATTTTTACGTTAATTAGTTACACCTGTCTGGGCATCAATTATTTGGTTAACGAGAAGTGTAAGTAATACTTTAGATTACGGGCAGTGCATATAATATGTGTTCGGAATTCGTCTACACGTAGACGAAATTTCCGTCTTCTACAAATAATTGCCATTGTCGAAAATCGTTACCTTACACTGTATCGGAATAAAGTGCTACATTCAAGTTTGCCCTTTTTCTGATCATAACATACGGTGCGTAAGAAATCACGTGACCAAAAACCAAGCGCAAAGAGGAAGAGGAAATCTCATAAAAAGTATATATATATATATATATATATATATATATATATATATATATATATATATATATATATATATATAAACCGTAGATGAATATCTCAAATATCTCAGTATTTCGTCTGAAGCTACCAAAACGTTAGGTTACAATCGTAAGAATCAAAAATACACACAAAAAATTTCTATGACGTCGCTTTTCAAAAAAGGGTGGATAGGCAGGATGCGTTTTACATTTTCCGTATTCCGACATTGAGAAAAATTTATTTCGTGGAACTTTACTAGGAACACAATGTCTCGGATCGAACAGTTTTGAATAAGGTTAGGAACATGTTTCATGGGCCATCTTGTCTTTTTTTGAACGTGGAGAAATACTTTGTCATAAACTTATCGAGAAAAGTCATAGAGAATTATGTATCTTTAAATTTTTGGATATGAGAATTAGAATCAGGTATTTCATTGGATGTCTATGACAGGGATCAAAGTTTGCGGTGGCAAAGCAGAAGAAGATATTGCCAAGATAAGGACAACTTTATTACAGTGTTAGGTCAATGAGCTGGTGAAATAGCTATAAGAACTGACATATCAGGAAATTAACCAGCCATTCCTCATAGGAAATCTTGGCGTATATGGCCAAAAATATTTTTTTTCTCATCCATCCACGCATTGATTTAGACCAGCCGCGACATCGTTTTTTTCTTCATTAAGGTACAACGTGCCTCGGGGACAGATATTTTGACTCTCAAACTTTTCCAATTCTTTTCTGATCGACCACTTGTATGGCTTCATTTTAAAACTCTTGGAGAAAGAAAAACTTTCACCGTTTTAGTTTTTCGAAAATCGAAAATTTATATTTCCACCATAGAGTTAACACTGGGATGGCGGCCATTTTGAATTTCAAATATCGCAAAATGTTGGGTAATTTGTTTAGCTACTTCCAAACTTTGCACGGTGATCCCCGATTTCAATTTGGTAAGAGTATGGTTGAAAGTTTCATCGAGGAAAGTTTGAGCAAAAGTTTAAGTCTTTCACTTTCGAGGCGCATACTACCTTAACTTGAAAAATCTTATATGTAAAAGAAACGACACGATTATCTGTAAAAGCAAACAATGTACAGTTCTGAACAGTTAAGGTATCACACTAGCTGGCATTATGCCGGATGGCAGAATTACCATTCAAACATTGCTATTTTTTTCACGTCTGTTGAATCTTATTTAATTAGATCAAAAATTACGAAAATAAAGTAGAAAGCCGCGTAGCTTCATCACTTTTATAGGAGACCCAGGGTGAGAAACAAGCCTATCATTTTTTGGCCAAAATTATCACATCACATCAGGAACATCGTAAAAAGAAGATAGCCAGTTTTAATTCCCGTATTCTTTGCTTCGATAATAAACCAAAGTATCCGAGCCCCGGACTGTCGACGAGAGATTCGCCGTGTAATTGATGGTGTGTACTATACTTAGGGGTCAACATATGGCAAGAAAATATTATGTACGTGATGGATCCAAGTGAATTAGCGAGATTTTCAAGAGAGCATGCAGCAGTCAAAGGTGCACGTTGTTCTGAAATTGTCAGCATCGTTGAATTTTCATTTCAATTCTATGCACCATATGGAATTCGCGTTCTTTAGTATGTAATAATGCGAACAAATAATCAAATAATTGAAGAGGGGCTTGAAATGCAACGGTTATAGATGAATCATTTTATTATTTACCAGGAACATCAATTTAGCTGATGGATAGTATATCTTAACGTTTGTAACTGTTGTTAGGCAATATCGTTTGGTGACATTGTCACGTCAACAGTAGTTTGCACAGTTTCGGGTGTCGTGGACCAATCACTTGGAAATGCATTTATGAAGTACCACGACAGGACGTTTTTTTGTAGCATTTAAGATATGACTTCCAACATTGCAATGTTTTATTGATTTTTTTTAGAAAATCAAACATGTCGGAATGCCGCGGCAGCCGAATACGTGTCGAAGTGTGCGGTACCTAGCAGTGACACATCGTATGCATAACAAACATTAGATAACTAGCAAGCGAATCGGGTTGCTGTGGAGTGCGGTAGAAGCATTGCCGTGCCAGCGTACTTTCATGCAAGTACGTAACACACTATGGAAGTAGCACAAAGACTATCCCTGTGTTTGCTACCTCCATAGTAGGAGACCACAACGTCGGCACTATAAGCATCATCGGATAAGGTCGACAAACTTCTTACTTGGAGTCTAATATTGAAAGGGGGTTCAAGAACAGAACCGACGTGCTGTTGTATCAGACAGTATAGGATAAAATAGATAATATCGTCTACCTTTATTTAGGAGTTTTATATTAGATTGAATTGTGGTCGTTGAAGCTGGATAATAACGGACAAAATAGATAACATAGTTCACGCTGAACACCGTGTATACCAGTAGCACGGAGCAGGAGCACTCCATTGACAGTGCATGGAGGTAATAGCGGCCTACCCTCCTTGCTGGTACATCCATGCAGTCAAAAATAATGCACGGTGTTGACTTTATCACTTCAAATTATGCACCATGTGGACTCTGATTATGTTGTCCACAGATTAGTCAATTAGCAGGTGCTAATAAGCACTCAATAGATGATACAATAACAAGACTCAAAACAAGATGCATGTGAGGTTGACACTGCGTCAATATGTATATAGCTCTATACCGCCTTCATGCTCATGGAGTAACATAAATCATGTGAAAGAAATATTTTACAATAATATCTATTTAGATGAAATAGCGAAAATGGTGAAGCGGGGCTGTACGGTGTAGTGATAGCAGTTTCCAATGATCTATTTTTCTCAAACACCCAGTCCAACCCATTCTTTTTTCTAGACAATTAGTCACTACGTTACTGCATCGAGTTAACCGCCTCAATACACGCCGATGTGAACGACTAATCATAGATGTTTATTTAAGCAAAAGCACACCCAGCGACGGTAAACCACAAGATTTTGACCAGTCCACTTTATATATGCACTCGCTATCGCTCGTGCATGTATGTCGTGAACTGGTCAAAATCTCGTGGTTTACCGTCGCTAGGAGTGATTTATTACCATTGTATCATAACAGTGTATTGAAATTCTAGCACGGAACGTCAAAAAAGGATTTTCGCTCTTGCTGAGAGCTCGCACTTTTGCTAGCTGTGGTATATCTCGAATATACCACGGTTCTTTTCGCGTCTCGACCTGTCAGATCGCTGTATTTGCACCATCAATATACTGGTATTATATACTTGATAACAGTTCTTCTCCTGATTAAAATATTGCACTTTACTACAGTGCTTATTGTAAACGGACACTGAAGAAGTCATGTTTTCATATCCGAACAAGTTAATACATTTGAACACAGAGAAACATAGACTGTCTATGTTCCTCTGTGATTTGAATAAATGCATGCGCAGTTATGCCTGTGCTGTTGTTTGTACCTTAGTCCGTTCGTTTTACCAGGTTTCTGCTATCGGATATAGCAAAACATTCTTTCAAAATGTTTTTTTTTTGTGTGTTCCTATTCGGCAAAAATGAATTCTACAAATATTGAGGACAGATCGAGACTTTTCGCAATATTTACTGACGTTCCATGTGAAAGATATGAAGTACATTAGCTTTCATATGTGTTTATTCAGATGCTAGCGGGTTGCTCGATCACACCAAGAATACTGGAAAGACTAGCTCTGTACATGTATGAGAACACGACGCCATGGTATACGAGAGAAACATCCACAGGGAAAACATAACAAGTCCACGTGAAATGATTTGATTTTGCGACATGATTTCTGGTTCAGAACATGTTTTGAAAAAGCGAATTGACGAAGCCACGAAGATCAGAACACAGGAGACTGGCCGATCGAAGGAACCAAAGAGCAGTGACTAATTTTTTGAATCTTAAAGGGCGGCGGTCGTCGGAACGGCGTTCAAAGGTCGCTAGGGACCCGTATGACCGATATAAACACTGTATCCAAGCTACGTTAGCGATTGATGAAAGTTAAAACATGTTTGTCTTAATGTACATCGTAAAATTTAAATGTTGCAGCTATTTTTACATGATGCATCTATATATAGTGCAGTTGCGTCACTACAATTAAGCCTATAGTTAGAGGGGTACCAGGACTTATACATAAGTTTAATCTGTCCACACAATTGGCTATTTGATTGCGCAGATTTCACGCCGTTTATATGCCGTGTCGACAGAAAGTGAATTACCACGGAACGACGCTTCAGCAAGACTGAAATGAGCCGATGAAAGCATAGGCATTTTCCGTCTATGTAATCAATTTGAAAGCAAAGTTTCTCAGCAAGTTATTACATACAAGGTAACTTGGCCGCCAACTTGAGTCCACAGCGGCTCGTAATACCTGTGTAATACCACGGCGACATAGTGTTCGTTTTGTGTTCCGGTATTGTTCGATTGAAGATGAGCTTTCAGGAAAATCGTAAGAGAGTCACCGTATTTTTACATCGACACACGGTGTAAAAGGTTAATATCTTTGTCGTTTGACATGAATGCAAAGAGGCAAATTTCTGCAGGATGTTTTGCTTCCGTTCTTATTCTCGCATTATCTCGGACGAAAATTGATGATACTGCACAATATGGAGATAGAATAGAGGATCTTGAGACAAGATCGATAATATCGAAACTAAATATTGTCCGGCTGCCAAGCTTTTATCAATGGCGGACTTTTGCCTATGTTAGAAAGATACATGAGTATAGGAAATGTTTCTCTAAAGTATTAGTAAGTGTCCAATTTTCATATTCAATAGCTATTCAGAGCAAGAAATCCGCGCAAAATGACAACCAGATATCCGGTCAAGTGACTTTGAAAGGTTCCCCACTAGAGCGAAATAGTACATGACAATCATGAAGATACACTCTCGTCCGCCAATGGTAACAATATCTCGCATACTGTGTATTTGCATGCCCCGCCTCTGATCTCCGCAATCAAAATCAATAATTCTTTTCATCAGTGCATCGGTTAGGCATGTGGAGGGACCATCAGCCACCCACCTGTCCCGAGCAAGCGGGAAGGCAGTTATTTCACAATCTGATCTGATCGTCCATCGTGTTTTCTCACGACCTCGGTACATCCACGGTATATAATAGTTCAAGGGAGCGTTCAATTATCATGGACGGGATGGCACGGCAAAATCTGCTTCGTGGCTCTGTCAAATGAGCAAACTCCCTACCCGATAAAAATTCACGATTCACCGCTTAGAAGATGATATAAACGCAAAATATGACATCCACCTACAAATCCTTCGCAAGTCCCATTGCCAGCTAGAGTAAATTATGCTGACTTAGTCCATGTTCTGTTGGCTTTTGCTATTTACAGTTATGTTTAAATGACAAGTATTTCACTCGGCATCATCAGCCGTGTGTATATCCATTTAAAACTGTTTTAAAGCCTGGAAATAATTCAGTTTTGCAATGATAACAATAACCACTATCACAAATATGTACACTTTACGTTGGCAATAGCATAAGCGGACAAAGGGGTTATTTCCAATATCATGCTCTTCTTCATCAAAATATGTACTGTCTCGGAAGGTACAAAATGTTGTATACTTGTGCTGCTACCAATGCCACAATTTGAGTACGTTATCATCATCATCTTCATCAGAATATAGCTATGGCTCTGATTTGCCACACTGCTCGTACTGTTTCAAAGTGGTTCTAATCTCTCCATTTTCTTGCTTTTCTGTTCTTTTCTGAGTACACTCCGTAATTACTTTATTTGTCTTCCCTTGTTCCCTTTCTTTGGCAGATTTCAACCATATTCACTGAGTCCTTCGCTAAATTGCCCCTGGCGTTTACCTTCAAGTAAAATTTCTGCTTTTTCACATTCATTTATTTTCGTGTGAAAAACTGCGTTTTGACACCCGAAATGCCAGAATATGCGCTTTGTATGGATGGTGGAAAATGAAGAATAACAGGCCTCAGTGCCAACTGCTCATACAAGAAAGAGAGCCGTGAACAGATTTCAAAAATGTAAGCCCTGCAGAAGTTTCAAGATCCGTTCTGATGATTCTTTAATAATTGTGCAGTCATATCATAGCACACTATATCTATATATTTACTGTTTATTTAAAGAGAGTACACGTATACAAAACACATACTTTTATATATTCCTTACTCTTTGTGTTCATAAACTAATATTAATTTACAAGGAAAAGCAAGGTCCAAGATACTTGTCATTTTACCTCCATTCTTTTAGTTCCAAAGATGACTTTGTTCATTTGTTCCTTGAACTTGATCTAGAGATCAACAGTACAGCTATCAAACTGCATAAATAAATTTCTCACAACAGGAATATGTGCGTTTTACACATAGCTTAAATTATGGCTTGCCCTACCTCAGCCAAAGGCTAATTGGAACTTGCTATTTCCACTGAGTTGGCAAAACTTATGGCAAGGAATGCCTTTATAGACTTGTCAGGGCAAAATTATGAGGCCGGTAATATTTGTATCAGAAATATCATTAAATGGCTTCAAAGAATGAAAACACGAAACTGCTCCGTATTTTCCACTTGATTTGGCCAGTCCAATCCGGCAACAATAAGAGAACGTTCTAATCATTCCAGCGTTTTTTGTTTTGATTTGCCCCTCACGTCCTTATCTTCGGTTTGTTAAATTGATTCTTTGGACTGTGTGTTTATCCCATTGTTGTTGTGATGTGTAAATACAGTATCCGGAATATAGCGAAATTGAATGTCAACATACCGATTCACATCGGTTTTAATCACACCTTATAATGCAGCTTTCATCATTTTAAATCGTATTCAACTTCCAAATGGAAAGATGTTTGTATAATAGCATGTGATGTTTACAGTCATTGGTTGGTAAAATTAAACACGACTGTAATTATTATGTTTTGGTTAAAATTAACATGGCCTGAAGTGGCGCGACTGATGTTTATATGGGGCTATACAATGTGCATTTATGACATAAAATAACCAACAGATGAGCCCCATTTTCAATGCCCTCAATCAGCGTGGAAAATTCCAATTTCAAAAAGTTGCACTGTTGAGTTTTCAAGTTTTGTTTTGTTAGTCTTAAGAGTTGCATTCATTCAGCGGAATGCCATGAAGTCCGCGTCTATTCACGGACATGATGTAAATCAATCAATCAATCAATTATAAATCAATCAATCAAAGGCAATCAACCAAAATCCGTCAGGATAAAATGTTCTAAGACGCTGAACAAGAACACAAAACGTCAGAAAGCTCTTTCCAAACGATATAATTTCAAGTCCTTAATAAAGATATTCAAGATAGGCGACTGGAGAAGTTCCGATGGAAGACTGCTCCACACATGGGGAGTACATCTTTAGAAGGAGCGTTCACCGTTCGATTGTAGGTCACACGTCCTGTGGTACATGCATGGAGAAGGCATTTGGCTCTTATGCGAAGTACGCATGGTGAAAGCTGTTTATGCTAATCTTATAGGTCATGGATTTCAATGGCTCCCAACAAGACAAGCACGTGACCAGAAAAGCGACTTTACTTAATCACGCTGACATACGATAGTTATCAATTAGAGTAATATGGCGAGAATATTCAAATTTTGACACTTCTGTCGAAGGGTAAAGTGTTCGTCTCAAAAGTTGGGCGCCATTGAAACCAACGTGATATAGGACAAGCATAAATAAACCTTTACCTATTTACTTCAAGTGACAGATGTCAAATCCATATGCATGTACCAAGGGACGTGTGTCCGAACAGAAAATGCAACTTCACTTAATCACTTTAACATACAATAGGCGGAATGCGTAACCTTTGAAAGAAGTTTTCAAATTATACCATTCTCGCCATATTACTTTGATTGGTACCTATCCAATTATAAAAAGTGTGACTTTACTGTTGTATTCCGCAGTGTACCGAACATGTGTACGCGCTATTCGATTAGCGCTGACATAAAAAGTGAATATGATGACCAACGTGTTCAAGCTTTCACGTTTTAGCTCACCGATTTAACTGCTCTCTCGAGAATCTTTTTTTGTGATTTCAGTCAACATATTCAATTTGTTAAGTGAGTTAGATGCATTAAGGCTGCTGTAAAAAGTTTCAGTTCTACCCACGCAATGTTTGAGTTGAAGTGCTTATTTGATTCAATTGTACAGAGTAAAGCAAATAGAAATAAATGGATCCGATAGGCCTACTACTTATTTATGCTGGAAAAGTATCAGAATCCGGTGATATTTACCCATACTTTATGAAAATCACACAGAAATGCGTTGAAATTACCTATATTTGAGGACCGCGAACCCATTCGATGCACATATTGGCAATTCAGTTTTATCATTAACAGTGTGCCCTGCATGAAATCCTGTACAGATGCTTTGTAGCACTGAAGACGACTTAAACTTTGAATTACTCTGTGTTATCAACCATACTGTATACTAAAATACATAATGTTCCTCGTTGCATTCTCTCTCTCTCTCTCTCTCTCTCTCTCTCTCTCTCTCTCTCTCTCTCTCTCTCTCTCTCTCTCTCTCTCTCTCTCACACACACACACACACACACACACATTCAGCGTTAAGGTTGATAGGACGCATCGGGATGATGTTGATCGTCACTCTTCTCAGTCTCGGTCATAACTTAAATAAAACACAACGCGATGGATACGACGTTCATCAGGTCGGAACAAACACAGTGGAATAAAAGCAAACGTATAGTATAACTGAAAGGGAAAAATGAGCGACAAAGCAATAATAACAAACTGATCACCTTTGGTATGATTCTTTGTGTACATGCAATTTATGCTAACAATGGACATTTACTGAAGCGTGTTAGTCTACTGTTTTATTAACCTGTTTTATCCTCTTTGATGTCCAACATTATTTTTTCATAGTAAGAAAGTTCTTTGGGGAATAGTCGATATGTTTGATGCAGGTGTTTATCGGCCATTTGCCAAGGCATCGACAAAAAGGTGTGTAATTTTCCCTACAGCTAAACAATATTTCAATGCGTTGGCACCATGGGACTGCATGTTCATGAATAATACACGGTGGTGGCATGTTATCGAGGTGATCTGTGCTAACTCTTGGGCCTTTATATCGACAATCATTGGAATAGCCGAGAAAGAACGGCTGATCCTGTCTCGTCTAGTTTCTTCACCCTGCAAGACTTGGTATATTTGCAGGCCTTGATAATTTACAGAGACTGAGGTAGTTAGTAGGCACGGTAGGTAAAAGAGCTGGTATTGTGGGATTCAGAGGGAATGTGTTTCTCTTGAGCAAATGCTTTCTGATTACTGTAATGATGTGTTCAAATGTCATCACACGACCACTTCTAGTTAATGTTGACCTATTTATTAATTCAAGGTGCGGGTTATTTGCAAGTGAACACATTTCACGCGGGTTATTTGCAAATGAACACATTTTAATCTGTCACTTTTCATGATACTACCTGCATGGTTGGTATTATTATATTATGTGAGATATTGCTAATTGTGGTCTGTTGCTAAGGGCTTATATTACTATAACTTCACCTTTGAAATGACTGGTTGTATGGCGTCAGATAAATCAGCATTAGAACCAAATCCATTCATAAATAGAGTCAAAGACTACTACCGAATCAGTCATTACGTCACTATTGAAGTTCAAATGTGTCTTAAGTGATTTTTATAGTGATCGTATTTTTCTTCAAATTGCTATTCAACTTCGACTCGATCGTCATCCACATTTTAATCTTTCTTTAATTCATTATTTATACCCTGTCCGGTCTCTCTTATCCCCTCCGACTATATGGCTGCCATCAACACAATATATAAATACCTGACCATCCATTTGTCTTTCTTCGACCGCTGATTTGGTGTTATCTCTCTTCACTGTCTTGCAATCCCAATAGCCTATACAAGATTGCTACGATACTGGTCGGAAAAGTTTTCTTGATTTGCGATGAAGAAAATATGAAGTAAAAGTATCAATGCTCGACAAGATATCCAGTTTTTCTATCTTTTCAAAGTGTAATCGAAATATCCCGGCAGACTGAACGATTTCTCATCCTATTCGCTCATTTGTAATTTCATACAAATTCTTGCCTACGTGTAACGGCACATCTCCCGCCCAGCCGAAAAATTTAAAACTGAAAGTTATGGTAAAAATTATCGAATACTACGTCAAATGTAGCCCCTAGGAGAGTCCCGATATAGCTTCTATCCGTATAGTTGAAACTTTCGTATCATTTCATCATTAACATTCACAAAAGTAAATTAAAGGATATCAGTAAACGTATTAGATATATGATGATAGCATGTGGGCAGGATATGACGCCAACGAACAAAGGATAATGAAATCGTTACCACAATTGTACCCTTTCAATAGTCTGGAGTTTCTTTTAAAAGTGGACCCAACGAAGGAACTCACCGGAAAAAAGTTTCAGGCAGCTTTCATGTTGCCGCGAAATTGGGTGCGATACTGCATTTTCGTTAGTTAAGTAGCGGAAACGAAAGATAGACATTCAACGGTTGATTGGAAGGGACCTGGTGATTTATGAATAACTCAAAACGACCGAAATTTACCTGTTGTATTGGACATATTGATGTTTATGACAGAAATCGTAAATCGTCGGAACAAAGAATATCAATATCTTTAATTAAAACCTCCGAGTTATTGTAAGCCTTACGTCATTTAAAAAGTGGACGCTGTCAGGTCTTTGTTGACGAATCAGCCATCAGAATCTTGCCGACTCTTTTCACGGTAAGTTATCGAGAAAGTTTGTGAACAACTTCGATGATTGCAGACCATTGGACCCATAAAGTGTACAATGCATTACGATTATTTTTCTTGAGTGGGTATCCCAATATGCTCGGCGTTGCCAAGTCTCGTGATGCGATATTTGAAAATCAACCGTGTCAACCATGCATTGGCATGAAACCTGAGAGTTGAGTTTTCCCTTGATTTTCGTTATTTTTTTCCAGGGCGAGAAAACACGCGAGATGTAACACGACATGGTTAGAACACGTACAATGACTAAACTATGTATATGAAACAAGATTTATTTTATTTTATTTTATTTTATTTTATTTTATTTTATTTTATTTTATTAAACCTTGTTTAACGAGGGTAGCCTGGTAAGCTTCAGTAAAGATGCTGATCTTCCCCAGGGCCCTCATTTTGGTGTAAAGTTACATACTTTTGCAACAAGGCTTTGTTCAGGATGTGTGCGAAGGAAAACTTAATTCCAATATTCCTGTTAATTTCCTTGCAACGGTGCGATACACGGAATCTTTTCCTTTTTTCAAGTTTTCAAAACAAGAAGTACTTCCGATTTGGACTGAAATGTAATCCAAGTCAATAAATGCAGCAATTTGTAAAACATCTGTCCGCGAAAAAATCAGAAATCCACACAGACGTTTGCTACTTGATAGTCTAATTAGTGAGGCAATTTCATTCCGAAAACCAACTGTAGCCTTTGTTACACTTTTATTGCAATAACGCGGAAGGAAATGCTGTTCGTTTTTAGGCGAAGACGTATAAAGCTTTAGCTATCGCTGGATATTGAGCACGCGCGAACGCATAAATGAAATGACTAATGTATGACCTTTCCTATTTGATGGCTTCGATAAAACTCACTGACATTTTATGAGTAATATTTCTCTAGCAGAAGTACGATATAAGATCTTTACCATGCGAAAGATAAGCGACAACTTCACAATATTTTAAGTTTTCTTACCTGCATTGTTTGTCTCAGGTGTGTGTGTGTACATCAGTACATTGCTATCCTTTCATTAGGTACGTCATTTTACTTTTTCGTAACTATGATATAGTCACGCCTTTCTTCTATGAAGGTACTAAATCTAAGGGAGTAAAATATAATCTACCATGGCCATACAAATACGCTGAAGCCTTTAAATATACTAAACCACAATTAACAATTCATTACACCAACTTATTCATCAATCACTTATAGCGATGTAATTGCCGACCTATAGGAGTAAACTAATTCTTATCGGATGATTACGATCCTAAGAGAATTAAACTTCAGTTATTACCGAAAGGATGTTACTTCTTCAAACACAGACAATCCCTGATAGAAGATAATACCACAAAAACACATACTGTATAAAGCATGCACTTATGTGCATGAAAACACTTTAAGTGTATATCTACACGGAGAGGAGGACAGGAAGAGGCAAGTAAATAGGCAGCCAGATAGATAGAGAGACCGATGGGTTGACGGAGGACAGTGAATAGAGAAATTAGTTAGGTAAATAGTTTGATGGGTTGGTGAGGAGTAAACAAGGATAGATAGATAGATAGATAGATAGATAGATAGACGGATGGATGGATGCGTGGGTGGAAGACACTAAATACTGGAAGGAAACAAAGGCCAATTTTCTGATATCATTGTGTTTTTCTTTCCCATTCTTTGTCGAATATAGGATACACTGTAATTGCTTAAGGCCTTTTCCGTAAATTAGTTAATCCCTAACATAGATAAACTAAGGATAGGTCTCATAAAATGTTTGAATTCGGAGCTATTTCACAGAGAAAAAGGAAGCATCTTGTACCACCCACGATGTTCAATTGGTTAAGGGACTGGACACAATTACAGGGGGTGGGCCGGTGTTTTTTGGTGGTGGGTCGCCATTTTTTGCGCAAGCATTTTTGAAGGGTCATAAAAGTTTGTGCAAGCCTATGGGGGAGGGTCACCTTTTTTATGCATCAAAGCTGAAATTGCATGTGCTCGTATTGAAGAACATGGAATACTGAAAAAAAAAATACCTCCTTGGACTTTCATTTCCTGTCATTTCCATTTTCAGCAAGCCCTTCGGGCGCAAGTTTAAGGGTATAATAAACAATGTATTGATGATCCAAGCAGCCACATTGATTTAAGTTGTCATGATTTCTACTTATCCAACTCCTCTATTGTGCATATAAACTGTCCCCTATAATGACGCTTTCAATAACAATTTGGGAGATTACTTATTTGATATCATTCTCCCATTGACAATACATTGGGTATATGTCGGTGTCAAATGTTCATGTAGCTGTATGTACATTTTTTATCTTTGAGGACATTGACAGAATACAAACTATTCAGAATAGTGCAAAATGTCATCAATAACAACTGGAAGCTGCAGGTCGAACAACTTTTGAATAACGATTTAGGATCAGATAACCTATGAGTTATTTGTAGTTTCATATAGTCTACAATGTATAGTGAATCAACATTTCAGTGAAATTCCAAAATCAAATTTCTTGCACAACCATGGACTTGAAACTACTCTAGTCTAATCATTAACATTAATACTAATTTAGGTGTACATAAATGCACAGATTTACCTAGTTTTGTATTGGAAAAAAATATTCATAGTTTCATCATAGGCTGCCATGCATAGTGAATCGACATTTCAGTGAAATTCCAAAATCAAATTTCTTGCACAACCATTGACTTGAAACCACTCTAGTCTAATCATGAACATTAATACTAATAATTAGGTGTACATAAATGCACAGATTTACCTAGTTTTGTATTGGAAAAAAAAATTTCATAGTTTCATCATAGGCTGCCATGCATAGTGAATCGACATTTCAGTGAAATTCCAAAATCAAATTTCTTGCACATACATGGACTTGTAACCACTCTAGTCTAATCAAGAACATAAATATCAATAATCAAGCATACATAAATACACAGATTTGCCAAGTTTTGTTTTTAAAAAACTTATAGTTTCGTCATAGACAACAATTTATAATGGATCAACATTTTATGCGAAATTCCAAAAACAAATTTCTTGTACACAGATGCACGTGTTACCACCCTCTTCTAATCAAGTACAATTATATCAATTATTCAGGGTCCATATATGCACAAATAGTGCATATTTTTGATTGTGAAATTTTTTTTTAAAGTTTTTTCACAGACTCCCATGTATAGTTGATCATCATTTTGATCGCAATTCCAAAATCAAATATCTTGTTCACATGAGCACTTGTAAACAACCCACGCAAATCAAGTATATTTATATCAGTTATTAAACATCTAAAGATGAACAGATATTGCTAGTTTTATATTGAAAAATACACGTTCATAGTTTTCTTATAGTCGACCACCATGTATAGTGAATCAACATTATCGATGAAACTGTAAAATTACATTTTTTGTACACGCATGCACTTTTTACCTGCCACTTCGAGCAAAGTACATTTACATGAATTATCACACACATATGATTTGATATTTTTGGACAATGTGTTATATCGGCCACATTTTGCCTTCCTTTTGGGAGGGGACTTCAAAAGTATAGCAAGTCAGAAGGAGGTCTTGAACACATTGCGGGTTTGTTGGGGGTATTGAGTAACAGGGGAGGGTCAGTTATTTTCATGCACGGATAAGGGGGAGGGTCACTAATTTTTGTGCATGAACTTTTGAAGGGTCACTATTTTTGATGCAGCGGTGTTTCGAAAAACACCGCCCCCTGTAATTTATGTCCAGTCCCTAACTTATCGCCCCTGTTCAGACTTCAGCTTCGCTAAACTAGTGATAGAGCCAATTGTAAAGCACGTAATAAAAAGCCAATAAAGTGACTCGCTTATAAAATATGCCAGTCAGTCTACCTTCCATTGACGTTTATTGCTACCCCAGTTAAATAATGTATTGAAAGAAAACAACCTTTCTTCACAACGCTGAAGTATCCAAGTACCGATTATGAGGGAAAACAGTCTTCTAGAAGACTTGCTATAGCAAACTCATTTTCTCTTCCCTCCCTTTAATAATGAGGCAATCATTGCTGCCAGAGATTCATGAAGCGTATGAATATGGACTGGGAACACTGGAAACTCTGGTGAAGGTATAGACGATTCAACTTTTGTAACAAAATGATTGATTTTTGTGGTAAGTACTCGGTTTGTGTCATTACCTCCTATGTTTGACATGTGCCATTAATAAGACAGTATTCTCTGCTGCATTTAGCTGTTCAGACTATGGCACTAGAAAACACAAGCAGACACACAGATGTTTTTCCTATAGAAGACCTCAATTTCGACGGCCGAACGTCACGGCTCATAAGCCCATAGAAATCGCGCCCCTGTGTATCACACGCTGGTGACAGGGTCACTGATTACTCATTCCAATGGAATATTATTCATGGGCAAATGATAAAGTAATTCCACTGCAGACTGAAACATGGGCATGATATGACTGTATAACCGATGCAGACCACATAAATTGCCTTTATCATATGGAATCACACGCTTGATAACTCTTTCGTGGCAATACAAGTTGAAATGAAGCAAACCTTCTCTTTGTATATCGCTTTGAAACGATCGATTTTTTTCGCTATCTCGTCTTTGACTTTGGCGGATTGCTGTGGTAAATTATGGTGAAGATATTCAATATTCGCTGACCTTTCGGAAACATAGGAAATACGTTTTACAAGCTACTGTGTAGATTGACTTTGTTGACGTGATCGATATGAAGTAACGAACAAAAGCAGCATTGGTTGTTTACCTATCATTCAGGCACGGTCGATCATGAACAGATTAAGTCAAATTTAATTCCATAGAAATCTAGTTGCAGGTAAAATTTGCATGTGTAGTATTGAATATTCTGTACCGAGCATGACTCGAAATATGTTCTAGCTGCCTCAAACTGACGTCTTCGAAGCAAGAGTTTTCAGAGGATCTTTGAGATTCCATGTGACATTACTCCTTAATATGTCCCTGGTACATCTTTAACTTTTAGTAAATTTCACACTTACCCAATCTCTCCTTTAGAGTTTGCAGTTTAGAAACCATCTATTGAACGCCTCCTTCGAGTTAACCAATCACCAGAAACGGTCTACAAGCAGGCTTGATCTTCTGCATGGCACACGTGCGAACAAAATCATTATTTCGACAACTTCTGAAGGCTAGCCTTGGTTTTTCACAACTCCTTCCGTTCTCTCGAAAATTGGTAAAAGAGAACCGCTGTCTAATGAGATTTATTTCTTTGAAATACACTTCTGTTCTTGTGAAAGCATTGCTTGAACTTCCCATAGTCGGTATAATAAAAGGGGACCCAGCAAATTTGCCGCCGTTTCTGAGGAATTTGTTCCTTGATCGTTATTATTGAGGAACTATTATTACCTCAACTATCTCGCATACGATATCTGAAAACGTTACAGAGACTTATCGTTGAGCCAAATAATAGGCAAAATAATGAGCTAAATTTCATCAAATTCTGTCTCTTTATATTCTTTTCCTCTTTTCCCCGCATCATTATTAAAGCTTTTTACTTTTCCCTGATGTTACCAAGGTTCAGCAGTATCTGCCTCTCCATGGAGAAAACAGTTTTGCCGCAAAAACAAGGCTAAACAACGTCTCCAATGTTGATTATTATAGTATACTGCTTTGCAGTTTTCTCATTGGAGAAAATTACCTCCGTGCAACCAAACAGTCAACTCATTCAATTTCGGCTTATTTGAAACTAAACGTAGTACTGTTATTCAGGATTGTGCTTTGTCATAATCGCCGATGAGTCGAGATGTAGCAGATTATTCACTTCTTTGCGGGCAGTAAATTGTGCTTTGTGTTCGTCTGTCGCGTTAAAGTATCTGATTTTCCTGGCTTTATCGGTACTTGATCTGAAGAGGATGAAATTACTTACTCGGTATGGGGCGTTGCATCGCTAGCAACCGATTTTTCAGAATAAAGTAATACTTCTTTCCAAGCGTATGTGCATGTGGGCAGGTTTTCAATTTTGGCAGAAACAGCCGATTGCAGTGAATGATATATCTTCGTTAAGTTTCACAAGCGTTAAACCTCTCAGCGATGGTAAAGACTGATCTATACACAATCAAACGATTAAATGCCCTCTCAATAAGGACACCACGTTAAGCAACAAACGTATTACGCGTTCATTTTTGTCCAAAACCCAACAAATACTCCTCACTTGCGTTTTCTTCAAAAATTTGAACGATTTGAGCAATTTTTGTGTGCAAAATGGTTACAAAGATAACGCTGAATAGTTCTGTACTTTGTTCTTCTTCACTCCAACGCTATCTGTTGGTATACATCGCCATAGGTTTAGTAACCTAGGACTGAAATGAACATGATGTATATTGCAAAGGTGTCGAAGTAAATCGAACTAGAAACAAATTATCACAAATTTGCTGTATTTTAAATTTTAAATGTCGCTATTCTTACATTTAGTTTGCACATAAATAAGAGAAGGTGGGAACGTGTATTTTCTCTACAAGTATTAAATAAGTCTACACAAGCTGTACATTAGGAGAAATATTTAGGCCTTGAAGGTCCGAAAATCTGTCTCCCAAAGGCGGTTACTGTAGCACATACAATCTAAGCTATTCATCACAGACTTCGGTTGAAAAGTTCGAGCCTCTTGCCTCTTCAGAGAGACAGATGCCTCACTGTTTGTGTTGTTTAGCGTAACTTTGTGATCAACAAGGCGTAAAAGCAAAGCTGTCGACACAAGATATTTAGCGTGATTCATTTTTGAATGCGAAAGACTTGCAATGTCACTCATTTTCTTCATTTTTTTGTTCTTTTGTCAAAAAAAAAGCTTATTGAGCCGTTCCGTTGTTAGTCGACCATTTTCAGAATAAAATCGACGCTGAGAAAATAACAAAGTGAAAGTACTCAAATAATCCACTGATCGCGACAGAGAGTGCCGGGTGTAAAACGCTGAAGGCGTCTTACATCCGCTCAACAACATAATCATTAAATGTTATGTCCATAACAATAGCTTACACCTTCCTGGTGATGTCTGACATATATCATTTAAGCATTCTTTTTATTACCATGTCGTACGGAAGCCGACTCCTCGATCAGATAAAACGCCATGGCCATTGTCTTTTATTCGTCTTGATTAAGTATTACGATCTTAGTGGATTTGGTCTATATTAAGTATTACGATCCTAGTGTATTTGATTTATAAATAAAGGCACAGGTTTAATATGTATTTACGTCAGGGATCGGAATTTTCATGAGTGCAGTGTTTACTATCAGAGTGAATATCTCTCCAAGTGAATTAGAACACCCCGTCGTATGCTTATGTTCCTATATTCTGTTCTAACCAGAAAACAAATACCGTTCTTGTTTCTTCGGGGCTAGGTATATTATCAGAAGATATCCTGAAATACCACCAAAAGTTAGACTATCAGGTTGTGTACTGTATCATATAAACCTATGCTGCAAGGACGGGATTTTTGGATATGAACAGGAGTATGTAACCTGGTATTTCTAGTCGAGAGTGTGGCTCATGCGATTGAAGACTAAAAGAATGCTTGGTTTGACAAACGCCGTACAACTTCAGAATAAAAAAAACAAGGTGAATGCTCTCTCCATGTGTAAACACACATGGTCAGGGAAGGAATTTCTCGCTAGAGCAAACAAGAAACAATGTAAGCCATAATTGCTAAAAATGCACATCTTTAACTTTCGAAAATTGATATCAGGGACTACGTTTAGAACTCAACTGATACCTGTGGCAAACGTTGATGATATCGAAAGACTTTTAACGTCACAAACTGTAACGTCTTTTTTTCTCAATTTGGTGAACACGTGACGTACTTACAGTGTCGTCAATGTTGCAATTGTGATAAAATGTCTGTCTGTATCATATCTTGGCGTCTTGTTAAAAATTGTGTACACATTTAATGCCAACTTAGACGTGTTCGGAGACCAATAGAGAGTGAGTATTCTAAATTTCAACTTCTCAAGAACAACCCTTTCTTATCACGTTTGCACATGTATAATTCAAACACGATGGTCTGCAGCCGTTACCGATTTTTGGCCCATGAGGTAACCTATTAGTAAACTTTTAAATCTTTCTGGTTCGGAGGAAATACCCGCCATTGCACTCATCAAAAACTACGATAATTTCCCTGCTATAGACAACGTCACAATCTGTGCAATGCGCCATTCTACAATTCATATTTGATACCCACGAATATCCGACAGTATATTAAACTTAAAACTATGATTCTTCGACTTGTCTTGTCATCTTCATTAAAAGATACCCTCAAGACATTCATTCCTATTTTTGTTCATTTCAGTGTTTAATTTACCGGAGAATGATAACTAAACCTTAACGAGTGTCTTCACGGCCATGTTTAATGGTTCTCGCGGATCCGCTCGTTAAAGGCAAGTAGCTGTAACTTTTGATGATTTTTTTTCACTATTTTTTGTTTTTATTTTGCTTGTCTATTGCAAGTTCTTGTTCTACTCCCCAAAGCATGTTGAAACACCGACTATAGTTTAAGTTGTCAGCACACAGTCTATACTAGAATGCACTATTACTGTTCACATTTGAATTCTAGCCCGGACAAGAATTTACTTATCAAAAATTACAATGTTTAATATATTTCAATTACAAGCAGTTATGTGTTTCCACATGCATGGATCAGTTGACAAGCCGCATGCTATGTATCTTAACATTCTTTTTGGAGTTGTACAAGAAACAGTACTGGACAGTAAAAACAAATGTTGTGATAAAATCATCAAAATTTACAGCTACAGGCCCTTTAAATATTTTAGCGTCATCACCTATTACCCTTTCAATTCCTTGTAAAACGGATGAGGAATGGCGCTTTATTTGGTTATCGGAGAAAACAAACCAATCATTCTCGAGTTGTGTCATTAAAATTTCCATTTTTAATGATATTATGTCGCCGTAGGATCACCCGATTTGACCTCTATGTCATGTCATCGTTGCTACAAGAAGAGTTCCTCTTTTGGGTGAGGTCACTATCCCAAGGTTAAAGCCCCACTAGCTGTAACTCTTGAAATTTGTTGACCTCAAAATATATTCCTAATCTCTCCTGGTTTTCTCTGAATTCTACCCTCTGAAGGGATATGGGCTTCTACTTCATGATAGGAAACCATTCCTTTGTGAAACATTTGACAAGTAAATTCAAATTTTAAGGTCATTTTGATTTCCCGCCATTTTCAAAAATTGGTAATATTACAGAGGAAGCAGAACATACAACGTCACAGTTGAAAACATTCACCCCTATGCATTACATTGGACTACTCTTTGCTGTTTATATGAAGATTACAGTCAAGATATGCACAGTATCCATGGTTATTTGCTTTTCCTAATGGGGCTGCGATGTAATGTTTTGGCAAACATTTAATCGCAGTGTAATGTTTCTCTTGTTCAAATTGCATATAAGGTCCCAGCGGGTAGTTAGTAATAAGTGTATACACACAGCTAAATTAGTACATTCTCACAAACTTATTTTAGCTTGAAAGTAAAATTTAAAAAAATAATTCTAAAAAGATACAGCTAGTGGTGTTTTAAAAAGAAAATAACGGAGACGAAATTTTAGGATTAATGGGCAAGAATGATTGAAAATCACCGTTTGAAATTTGCCATGCCCTTTGCACCATCGCTTGAAAATTGCCATTTCTGTGTATACGTGTTTCCCTATCGTAAATTAGGATGTGAAATTTCCAAATTTATTGAATTCGGACTCAGATACTGACAACCTCTTCTCGTGTGTCAATGTAACCGAGCGCCCTCAAAGAAAATTATAGTGTATCACGTAAAGGTTTTACAAGGTGATAAAATGTCATTTAGATGTACGAAACTGTTAAATCTTTCTGTGTACATGTGTTTGACCTTCGGAATTGCACAAACATAAAAGGAAAACTGGTATTGGTTCCAATGACCTAGCTATAAACTTTTTTTGAAGCTTCCCACTGATATTCAAAATAGAGTGCGCCTCGAAACGGAACATTTTAAGTTTTTGCTCGAACTTAGCTCAAGGAAATTTTAAATTATTCTCCTTCGAAGCCAAGAAAAACAATAAGAAGTCACTTCGAAAAATTTAGGATCAGAGAAATAGGTTACTTAAAATTTACTGATATTTACATTAAAAATTGTCACCGACTCAATGTTTACTGTATATGACAAAATATATATTTACTAACTTGAATTACACGAAAAAAGGGCGGCGAAGAGTTCTTTTACTCTTAGACTACAGCCTTCAAAATGGTTTGAACACAAGTAACAGACCAGACAAATATTTAGTTATTAGAGGGTCCGATAACTGTCCCCGATGTGGACTCTACTTAATTGGCATTGGTGAAGAGCGCTTACAATGTAATACGTTCACTAATGCAATAAACACATGACAACTTGATGCAGGTAGGTGGAGGTGATTTCCTGTGATGTCATCCATAAAACGGCTTGGAAATACCAAATCATCGTATTCCTCGGATATACCAGCTCCCTCTTCGTGAAAATACTAAACCACCTGGAGATTAATCACTCAAAGAGCTGCATTGTGAAAGCAAGGTTTCGACTTTAAAATTTGCCACCAACGACGTAAATGAATAAACTCAACCAAATGACGTGATCTAATATTCTATTTGACATGTACTTCGTCTTGCACATTTTATGGGAGACCGGCCACTGGCTTAAGTTCTTTAGAAAGACGGGTGAACTTGGTATAAACAGCTGTGAGACCGAGTTCCCGAACTTGACCTATTGAAAGACCCATCGTATTATCATTGCGAGATGCTGAGTGCTAGATGTTGAACACTAAGATTTTCCCGCCATTCGTTATGCGAGCAAAGCGAAAGTAACAAAAGCGGAAACCACAGGTAAACACGAACATCTGGATGTGTGTACATTATGTGAGGTCAGCGATATTTGATGTGAAAACCTACGTTTCTGAGTACCATTGACATGAAATGACATGGGCGTGTAAAAGCTGACATGGTTTAGCTTCCACGCAATCATATTGACGGCGCTGAGTCTATAACTAGTACAACTCCGTATAGGCCTACTGACCTTCCATGTGATGGCTAGGTTTGTTTCTATAAAAACTCGATCATCCGTGAAACCTACATTCTATTTTGAACTCCATTTGAAAGTTTAATATCCGTGTGTGTAGCCGCAAGTCACGTGCTATAATTCCTGGTTTATTGGATGAATAGAAATTACTGAGGTAGAAGTGCATGGTAATGACGAGAGCATTTAACGTTGAAACACCGAATTTTCTGTTCCTTGTGAATCACCGTTACGAAGTTGGTGGATGTTAATTGAGCTTTTCATATAAAGGTTATGCACGCTTTGGTCTGTTTTTATCGATGCAGGAGCGACTGAGTGAAATCACTAGAAAGTTATGTATCATTTGTGACACATTGCCTTGCGCTCAGACAATGTCCTAAGTCTTGATGAAAAGTGGGACTAAAATCGATCATTGCGACACAAAACATTTTCCTGGAAATCCGAGTTCATCAAAGCCAAGTAGAGGTTACTGTACAAGTTACTTAAATGTCAAAGATCCATTTCAACATTATGGCTTGGTGCCGTACGTTGTGAGTTCGAATCCGATCGAGAATTTACTAAATTATCGTTTCCACGTGAGATTTAAAACATAAAAAAAGCATTTGGGTTCAATAATATAACAGTAACTAAATCATTTCAATTGACCTACGGCAGTTTATACCTCTATCAATAAGGTCGTTTGCATTACGCTGCAGACACAGCTCTCTGAGTTAGATGTTGCATGTTATACCATTTACTAAGTACTTACAAAACATATCTAAACTTGACATTTCTTACTTGTTACATGTTGTGGAGTGTGTCACCCACTCTTTAGCTAAATCTGGACAGTTCTTAACAAAATATCTTACTCAGCGTCATTAATATGTCTAACTTATCAATGTATGTGTTTACCTTATTAATGATTTACTCGGTCGGTGACAGAGATGCTGTTCCTAAGGAAAACCAGAATTTACTTAAGGTAATATCAGCCTCGAAAATGAAAGACTTACAATGTTGCTTGCAACCATTCTCTCTCAAAATCAAGAATAAAAATCGGGGTCACAGCCCGTGTTTTGTTACTGGAGAAACACATTACCCAATATTTACCGATATTTGAAATTCAAAATGGCCGCCATTCCTGTGTTATCTCTATGGAGAAAAATTACATTTTCTGTTTTCGAAACACTAAGACGATTAAAATTTTTCCTACACCAAGACCTTGAGAATGAGCTCCTACAAGTGGTAGATTAGAAATGAATTGGAAAAGTTCGAGAATCAAAATACCTCAGTACCCCCGAGGCGAATTCTACCTTAAGTCCGCACAATGACTGATCAAAGTAATACATCAAAAGCGCATCGTTAAGAAAACTAAAGTCTTATGGCAGGAGGCCAGTCGCGTTGCCATGGAGTTTTTAGTTTCCCGTTTGGCTTCGTTAACATTTGCTGTTGATGTCACATGTGTGTCAAATTGATATATCACATGTATCTTTCATGATAAATACAAGGGGTAATTGCCGTGATTGTCTTCGCGAATCCATGATCCCATCATCGTCTTTCCAATTTGATATGGCCCATCAAGAATTTATGTGTGGTTTGGTTTGACTAGCTCGGTTTCTACTCATTCATTCTTTAATATTTTCCATATGTACAGTCTCTAGATGTACTGTCTGTCTGTCTGATTAATCTTCGTTCGCATACAAACGCAAAGCTTAGAAATGCATTTGAACGGTACATCACTATTAACACCATTTGAACTAATTTGGGATAATTGGATTTTTATATTGCAAAGTTTCTAAAAAGTGTTAGGTGTCCTATAGCTGCATCTTGCAATATTACAAATTACTCATAAAAACAAGAGTGTAGCTTAAAAAGAAAAACAGATGAGCTAACATTTGCAGATAAATCGACACTACTTCACCATCCAATTATCCCAAATTAGTTCAAATCGTGTTTATTGTTCAATTTTGAAAATATGTTACAGAATTATTTATCCGCTTGGTTATTATAAATGTGACGTACGTGCCTCAAATATTTATTTCTAACAATGGCTACAAGTTATTTTGGTAATTAAAAAAAAAAACAATTTGCCCAGCAAATACAAGTTATTTAGTTAATTAAAAAAGCAATTTGCCAAACAAATATTGTATATCTTTCTTGTCTGCGAGCCAACACTGTGTGATAGATAGATAGATAGATGGATAGATAGATAGATAGATAGATAGATAGATAGATAGATAGATAGATAGATAGATAGATAGGTAGGTAGGTAGATAGATAGATAGATAGATAGATAGATAGATAGATAGATAGATAGATAGATAGATAGATAGATAGATAGATAGATAGATAGATAGATAGATAGATAGATAGATAGATAGATAGATAGATAGATAGATAGATAGATAGATAGATAGATAGATAGATAGATAGATAGATAGATAGATAGATAGATAGATAGATGGATGGATGGACGGACGGACGGACGGATGGATGGATGGATGGATGGATAAATAGATTAAAGAATTAATTGATTAATTAATAAGTTAAAGGTATACTGTCACCTGTTCCAATTTTGCCACAGTTACCATGGAAAGAGAAAATCTAACCAATCACAGATTTTAAGCGGGTGGCCGCTTTAAAAAACAGCGCCCTCACGTAGGCATTTTGAATACCAAGGAACGCCCCTTTGACCATATACGGGCTCATTTAGATTACAGGTGACTGTATGCCTTTAAATGGAGTTACGGTATATGCTAGTAATCATTGCCGTCATAAAAATAGCGCTGAAGCACGTATATTATCTTGTCCATTACCTTAGAAAAATCTTCTTCAGAAATTTGACGTCAGTTGCAGTGATGTTTTCGAAGTAGCTTCTAGAGACTTTGATGTCGATGCACAATGAGGAGCTCAGCGTACCCAGTTCTCAAAAAAAACTTTGTAAAAGGCAATTTGAAGGTTTGGGAGAAGTGCCCGTAACAAGAGTGAAAAAAACAATCGAAACTAGAAAATGCTTGGTAAGTTTTCGATAAGTCACCATTAAAGGGCTTTTGTGGGATTGATCCGGGGTTATACAAGTTAAATCATGCGAAAAGCGAATGTATGATTTAATCAGCGTGAAATCTTCATCTCATGTATTCTCGCGCTCACTTTTTCAGTTCTCTCAGTCTCGCGTGAGCATAACCATCATATTCTTGCGGATTTGTGGGGTTGATTACCTCGTTACATTGCGTCACAGAATTATGCCTATGTGACGACTCATTAAGGTTCATTCAAAGATTTTGCGGGAAAATATAAAAGAGAGTTGCAAAAAGACACAATATCGAATGAATCGTTCTGATGACACTAAAACCAAGATTATATGGAAATAAGAACAATGTCGATGAAGGCGTTAGTATCTTAGAAAATGCCACTGGGCTGGTCATAATGATTCAGTTTGAAAAACGAAGGTGTTGTATAGAAGTACCTGAATCGGTCATGTGCATGTGAATTTGGAGAAACGACAGTCTTCGAGCTAGATAGACATGTGAAATAGGTATGACAGTTCAAATAAAAGAAATAACCTGCGTTGAACTCTTCTCTGCTGTTGCTCAAATACCTGTGAAGTGTAAAAAAAGATTTCAGTTGTCAAACTCACACACACCACAATACATGCGCTCGTCACCGGTAGCTTATATCTCCTGCAGCAACTAATTCATTTGTTGATTGAATTCCACGCCCGTGTTTCGCAAAACATCTTGCCAATTTGCTTTCGTGGACGTGTGAAATTTGAAAGTTGTGCGGGTACTGTCAATCTTGGGGCGGGTCAATCATAGGACCACCTATGTATGGCTTGCGTTTTTGTTCTTGAGTAGACGCAACATTTTGTAGTCGTTGTTACAGATGAAGAGAGGTGTAAGCCTATACGCTGCATTCAATCGAAATTCATAGGTACAATGCGTGATTTAATGCAGGGACAAGGGTTCTCAATTATAGCATTTCATAATTTTACCACCAATTAAGTATCACTATTTGATTTCTTTTCGTCTTTGTATAACAGCCGTGTTGAATGAAAGCCTATATACGAGTGGGACAGCGGTGCGCAAAAACATGACGTCATGAGTTAGTGTGGGTATAAATTGATGTGTTGGTTTTTCCCTGTACTCATCCGTAAATTGACTGGGTTTGCATTTCATTACAAAGGACATGAGCGAGAGTGACGTACAGTTTTGTTATTTCAAGTGAAACAGGGCTAAATGAAGTGACACTGTTTTCATTTTTTTTCTCCTCGCAAATTGTTCGCAGATGGTACACTGCATGCCTGGACCCAACAAACGCGGACACTGTAGAATTTTCATAAATGATGGTCGCCAATGGTAACTGGGTACAGCCGCTACATAATTTAAAACCATCCAATCTCCTTCAAGTGAGCGAATCATTTCGTTGCTGATTTCATTGTCGGGCATTCTGCTCCCCAGCAAACCGTCTGATATTTAACACGATACCAAAAGTAGTACCAACCAGGTTGTGATCGTTCATCCACGGAATATCTCCATCACCAGCATGGCTAGCAGTCCAACATCTTTCTCCTCTGTGATCTTTGTCGGGGTTCTTGGGTTTGCGTTTTGCAGTCATGTACCACACCTGACGGACACCAAGTACTCCAAACAGGGGGACATTATCTTAGGCGGTCTATTGAATTTGCATATTTTTGATGCGAAAAGAGAATGCGTCCAACTTGACTCAGTGTCGGTGTTGCATCGAGTTGAGGCGATGGTCTTCACCATCGAAGAGATAAATCAGAGGGATGACATATTGCGTGGCGTCGACATTGGCTACGAGATATACGATAGTTGCGTGTCCGAAGATGTGACACTCGCCGCAACCTTGGCCCTGCTTCAAAACATCACGAAAAATGCACTATGTGAAGCTGTTGGTGGCGGCGGCGATGAAGATCGTCAAAAGTTAAAAGGCGTTATCGGACCCAGACGAAGTTCGGTCAGCGCTGCCGTCAGTCGAGTCTTTGGATTGCATCACATGCCCCAAATTACATACATGGCCACGAGTGACGAACTAAGCGACAAGTCGGCGTTTCCGTTCTACCTTCGCGCCGTGCCGCCAGATCGTCTGCAGGTGAGCGTGATGATCGATATTGTCCGCCACTTTAACTGGTCGTACATATCGCTGGTAAATTCGGACGGCTCTTACGGCAAGTACGGGGCCAACGAAATAAAGCGACAGGCTGCAATGTACGGGATATGTATCGCAGCAGCCGAAGAAGTATCTCGTTTCGCCACGGAAGAACAGCTCGATTACATCGTAAAAAAACTCCTAGAATACAAGAACGCAAAAGCGGTCATTATTTTCTCTGTGGTGTACATGGCAAACCGTGTGTTCGACGCAGTGAGAAGGGCAAATGCTACGGACTCGTTTATTTGGATCGGAAGTGACGGCGTTTACGACCTGGCGGCCTACGGCAATGGTGAGGTTGGCAAAGGCGGGTTCTTCGTAGAGCAGTTTAATACAGAATCGATACCGTACGAAAATTACTTTGAGACTATCAAACCAGAAAGTAGCGAGAATCCGTGGTTGATTGAATACTGGGAGAGATATAGAAACTGTAGTGACTGCCAAGAACCAGACCATGGTTTCAGCGCGTACATGGGTATATCAGCGGTTATTGATGCAGTATACGTTTATGGTTATGCGCTCGAGGCGATGAGAGTAGATCTCTGCGGAACCAGCCCCGATGCGTGCGACGAATTCTACGAAGCTGACGGACAGATTCTACTGCCCTATCTGCGCAATGCAAGCTTCGAGGGGACTCGAGGGCCAGTTCAGTTCGACGAGAACGGGGACCTGTTGGGAAAATACGTGGTGAAGAATTTACAGTATGTTGATGGGGAATACCAGCGAGTTGTCGTGGCGATATGGGATTCGTTGGCCGAAGGTGAAAAGCTCGACATGGACAACGGCAAAGTAATGTGGGGCGTCGCTGTCGATGAAGACATCGGGAAACCGAAGTCCATATGCAGTGAACCCTGTCCAGGCGGTCACATCGTCATACCTCATGGGGATGTGTGCTGTTGGGACTGTTTCCAGTGCAGGAATAATGAAATACCTGTCTTGAACAACACAAAGTGTCAACCGTGCCAACTTTTCCACTGGCCAAACGAAGCTTTAGACGAATGCGATTCTATCCCACCTACGTATATCCGTTGGAGCGATCCCATGGCCATAACATTGGTGGTGATTGCTTTCGCCGGCCTGGTCATGTCCATTCTAACGGTGTTAGGTTACGTTGTTCACCGTAACAAACCTCTGATCAAAGCCTCGAGTCGTGAGCTCAGCTTCATCATGCTCTTCGGTGTCACGTTTTCTTTCATCATGGTTTTCAATTTCATCGCCAAGCCTACCCTGGCAACGTGCGTCGTGGTCAGACTCGGCCTCATGCTCTGCTTCACGATGACCTACGCCCCCATGCTGACCAAAGTGGTAAGGATATACAGAATCTTCACAGCGGGGAAGAAATCAACGAAGCGACCTGGGATGACCGGACCTATGTCACAAATCGTTATCACTAGCGTCATTGTCTCCGTTCAGGTAATAATGATAATTGCGTGAAAAGCATGATTGTTATTCGAAGTAAGGACCATGTCATTTTCTTTTGCTCATTATTTGCGATCAGCATTTCACCTGTTGGCGCGTGCCTAAATCGAAAACAATGAGCGTAATGTATCGAGAACTGAACCTGTTTGATATTGAGCCGAGGCGTTATCGATGACAGTGAAATGTACATGCACACTTGAGAATCGGTGAAATTCGAAAAGATTAGGTGATGCAATTTCAAACTACACCAAGTGACATCTTCATCTAATAGAAATCATGATTTGCAGCAAAAGACAAAAGATTATCGCCTCAGGGAGAATACACTGGACATTTCTGATTGTTATTGATGTCACGATACATTTACAGAGCTGCAAACGACCCCCGAGGTACATATCGCACATATATTGTATGAGCCACTTTGCCGTCCGTTTTGTCTATTTGCTGTCTGACAGATGACTGACTGAATGTTTATCAATGTCTGTCTGGCTGACTGTCTGTCTGACTGTCTGTCTGTCTGACAGTCTGTCTACCTGTCTGTCTTGTCTCTATCTATCTATCTATCTATCTATCTATCTATCTATCTATCTATCTATCTATCTATCTATCTATCTATCTGTCTGTCTGTCTAAATATCTATCTACCTATCTATCTATCTATCTATCTATCTATCTACCTACCTATCTATTTATCTATCTATCTATCTATCTATCTATCTATCTATCTATCTATCTATCTATCTATCTATCTATCTATCTATCTGTCTGTCTGTCTGTCTGTCTAAATATCTATCTATCTACCTATCTATCTATCTATCTACCTATCTACCTATCTATCTATTTATCTATCTATCTATCTATCTATCTATCTATCTATCTATCTATCTATCTATCTATCTACCTCCCTACCTCCCTCCCTACCTACCTACCTACCTACCTATCTATCTATCTATCTATCTATCTATCTATCTATCTATCTATCTATCTATCTATTTAATCTATTTATCTATTTATCTATCTACCTACCTACGCATTGTGCGTATTCATAGTACATTTTGCGTGCCGCGTTCCATAATACCATACCAAGGTAAAGTGGATGTTCACGTTACTTTGCAGTTCCCATCCCAACCAGGCTTAATTATCGCGTTTAATAAATTTACTCATTACATATTGAATTTCCAATCAGCCGTGAGTATCACGTTTTAAAGTTAGTCTTTACATGTTGATAATTGCTTTTCCCGAATTATGATAACGAATATTTATGCCCGGACCAATGACAATATGGTACGCATCGCATGGTGAAAATGAGCGACAGACCCAAGGGAATACTGTTTAACATTTCACATGAGTCTGTCCCTATTGATTTATGTGCACGGCACCTCACAGGTTTGCAAACGGAAGCTCCTACTCAGGACGGGTATATTGATGTTACTTTGCGATGAATTTGGTGAATTTAAACTGCGGAAACACACAAGCTCAATATTGATTTTGTTATCGAATGAAATTTAAACGAGGCGAATGATGTTCTTAGTCCTGAAATTAGTCATGAAGCCAACCAAAGTGAATGCAATTACGCCTTTTGTATTTGAATAATGTCTGATTCACGTGGAAACGACAATTTATATGGTACAGCTTTGAGAGAAAATTTACTATTTTGACAAAACTGGCATGTTGCTTGAGGCACCACCTCGCGTTCTGTTTTACTCGGGCTCGGCTAGGGCTCGAGAAAAGCCAAAATTAACGGGCTCGCCAAGCCTCGCCCGTTATTTTTGGCTTTCCCCTCGCCCTTGCCCATAAATGAACGTTAATGATCAGCGCGTCGTCCTTTATTTCTATATTATAACACACATCCAATCATCCGATAGAGTTATTGTAAACCTATGATTGTACCATATGCACACGTGGATGAAACAATTGAGGGTCCGGACCGATAACTGTATGATACACAAACGTAAAACTAACCGCTCTATCGACTCAGTCACACGTGACGGGACTCCACGCAGCTCAACTATCTTTAGCACTAAAAACTGAAAAAAATTGTAAAGTTTAGAATGCAGACTTCTTAAAGGTATACTGTCACCCGTTCAAATTTTACCACAGTTACAATGGAAAGAGAAAGTCTAACCAATCAGAGATTTTAAGCGGGTGGCCGCTTTTTAAAAACAGCGCCCTCACATGGGCATTTTGAATACCCCTTTGACCATATATGGGCATTTTTAGATTACAGGTTACTGTATACCTTTAACATTAAAAACTGAAAAATAACAGTTGTAAAAAAGTGTAAAGTCTAGAGTGTAGAGTTTAAGGTATAGCAAACAACTTCAGCTTTCATGCCAAGTTAACTGCATTTTCTCATTTTATTCAGTCGAGATGTTTTAGGTTCCTTGGACTTATTCTATTTTTAACTTTACCGTCACCGCTCTTGTTTTTAACAAAAGCCTCGCCATTAAGACATCACAATTCTACAACAAAAGTCGTTTTTGCAAGATTTAAAAGAACTCACGGCAAAATGAACAATATCCATTAGCCAACTTTTGCCACAGCTACCAGAAAATTTGCCAGGTCTGTTTTTTCCAACGGGTAGCTGTCTCTGCCTGTTCAATGCACGCTGAATAATTTAAGATTTATATTGGAGAGCTTGTTACGTCAATGCCGTTTAAGTAACTATCTTGTAGGCTGTGCTGTTGATTTGGCAACTTGGGGAAGGGTACAAAATAATGGATTGTCGTATGGGGATTTCAAGAAGCACGTACGTTCACGTACTGTAGATTGGCTATATCTGTCATCTCTTAAACTGTCAACACCGCAAAGTAGGCTACATTGAACCATTCTATAATTTATAAGAGCAAAAACGCGATGATGTGAACATGTCAGAGAGAGAGAGAGAGAGAGAGAGAGAGAGAGAGAGAGAGAGAGAGAGAGAGAGAGAGAGCTAGATGCTTCTTTTAGATTTTGACATATTGTTTTAACAGATTGATATTGATATGGAGAGAATCTTTGAAAAGCTGAGTCGCGAAAAACAGCAAACAATTACCAGTTGCTAATACCTAGTTAGGTTACATAAAATTTGTCCAGGATAGTTTCCGTAAAGGTTGATAAGTTTTGGGGAAAATGCATGGATTACGAGCAGAAAACTTGTTCAGTTTTAGCCTGTTGAAGCACGGCAGAGTATTCCCTTTCCGATACAAATGGTACATAACCTGACGCAATGCGTGCCTTTGCTACCTCACGCGATCTGTTCCGCTATGAACTCTCATGTGGGAGTCATCATTTAAATGTGCCTTACGAACGACGACAAAGTGTGAAAAGGGCGAGATGATCTGTCTAGAGATCTGGGAATATCCGATCAAAACATGTCAAACCGAATCAAAAGGGTTGAATTGAAAAGCGGCATGACGTCATACATTGAATGCAATCGAATACAATATGATAATACAATTTTTGAGACATTTTTTCCCGACAGACATAAATAAATATAAAGCATCTTTTTTTTAATCAGCATCGTTTTATGAGACTTTAAATTATAGATGGATCACAGGTAATTCGTACTCGGGTATTTGATCAGTCACCAGACTACAGTGTGTATTGCAGAATATGTATGCATGTACACTGTGCAATGAGCATATGTGGTTTTAAAGTGGTGAGCTATTGAGCGAAGTATGCTTCGTTTGCTGGAATAGATAATTGTGTCAATCTCAACATGGCTGAGATGCGTTTATAAATAAGATTTGGATGAACCTTCACCGTAATCTTTGGTGCGTGCAATTCAGTCCGATATACAAAAGTAATTGGTGTGCGAATGTAGATTACTGTCTTATGCTCGTCGTTTACCCCGACACAGATTCGTAACATTGTCATGAGTATGCGACAGTACGTGAGACCTCAGACACCCAGTTGTCTGAGGTGCTACGGACAAACGCCGTCGGGTGAACTGCTATTTGAGGCTACGTCGTTTGTCATTATCATAACGGTATCATAAACATATGTTTCTTGCTGGCAAAAGGCAGACCTATATTTTGATTGTCGTGCTGAATAGAACTATTTGATGCTTACAAGAATTGATGCCGACAGCTAGGGGTAGCCAGAGACAGGTGTAAAGAAAGGAAAGTGAATAAAGAAGAAATGCAAGCGATAAGTGATATACAAACAATACAAAAATGACGAAGTAAAACAGGGGAAGTGAACGTAGCAATGTGCAATATGCAACTGCGCCAGCCTTCAAATTGTTAAAGGGAGGGGGTCGTCGGAACTGCGCCTGTGCGACTTTCTTGTTTTCACACAATGTATTGCATGCACGATACATCACGTCAACCTAGCTGCAACATTTAAATTTTACGATGTACATTACGACAAACATGTTGCAACCTTCATCGATTGCCAACGTACCTTGGATACAGTGTTCACTTTGGTCGTACGGCCCCGTCCCTTAAAGGGACAAAGTCGCTCTTTTTTCATCTTTTTTCATGAATTTTGTGATGGGTGAAATACTGATTAACTGTGCACAACCTCAACTCTGCTTGCTGCTAGACGAGATTAAACATTTCGTGTAAATATTTTACATTCTGTACAAAAAAATCCAGTTTCCCGCACAACTGTCACCATGCATGGCTGAGCATACACTGTTACATAAAGTTTGGACCTCATGAAAGATTTTGAAATAAATCTCAATGAGCGGTGCCTTTCATAGAGATAAGGTGGTAGTTTTTCCTTACATTTTGGCAATGCATAGTTGTCACAGGAAAGCAAATCGGAAAAGCAAAAGTCCATACAAAACCATCTGTTTGCATTCAGCAAAGCGGTAATTTTTGACACTTTTGCAGTTATGTACCGTCGTCACTTTGTACCCTAAGTGACTTTATGTAAGCATTCCATGTTTTCGTGATATCACAGAAAGGTCAAGAGAGACCGACTTTATTCCTTTTCGATGTGATCATTTCTCGCAGAGCTAAGCTCAAGCCAGCAATTCCTTTTCGATGTGATCATTTCTCGCAGAGCTAAGCTCAAGCCAGCAAAAACATATTTACCTGTAAGGCATGAGCTGAATGTGTTCATTTTACTCTCGTGTCATGGCTCCTTGAAATTGCTAAAATTCGACAAATAACGTTGAGCATCAACACTTTCCGACTTGAGGTGAAGATAGAATTCATTCAATATCTGCGAACAGGTGTAATATAACGCATTGGTATGAGGGTTAATTCTATGACCGCCCAAGGGCGCTATTCAGCTATTTGACAGGCTGTTGCTATTTCTATAAAAAATAGAGAAGCTATTGAAAACTGAATATACTTTTAGGTTTTGCTATGTATGAGCTGCTACGTGGATATTTAGGTTACGTACACCTTTCGTGGACAAACAATATCCCATCTCTATTTAATTATGATTTAATTTTCATAAATTTTATTATATTAGGCGCCTATATCTGTCAGTAAACGAACACTGATTTCTCCTGATGGTCGGTCGTAATATGTGATTGGTGCTTCAGAACTGAGGAACTAATAAACAGGCCAATTCCCAGATATTGCACCAATGTTTAGAATACTAATTAAAAATCACTTTTCTCGATCTGCAGGTGTTTATCAGCGGTATATGGGCCATCATTGTACCGCCGGATGCTACGCTTGAAATGCCTATTGAAACGGAGAAGCGAGTAGAACTGAGCTGCAACATCGGCGCTGACGAAGTTAGCACATCGGTGGCGTACAACCTCCTCTTAATCGTCCTCTGTTGTTTCTTCGCTTTCAAGGCGCGCCGTGTACCGGACAACTACAACGAGTCCCGATTCATCGCCTTGAGCGTCTACACCACCCTGGTGGTGTGGCTTGCCTTCATCCCGACCTACAGCACGGTGAAAGATTCTTCTTTCAAAGTCACCGTACTTTCGTTTGCCACTCTCCTGAATGCCTTCGTCACGCTGGTTTGCCTGTACGTGCCGAAGCTCTACGCCGTGCATTTTGTCAATGACGAGAACGCTCGCATCAGATTCGTATCTCAAGTCAACAGCACGGCCACTGAACGAACTTAGTCCACCGTTAAATAAGAATGATTATCCTCCAACCTATCCAGCTGCGCATTTTGTAATTTTCTGAAAAATAATCACCTGAAAATCACACATTTCTACTTTAGATGACTCATCTTTACTTCACTTATACACAGTTAACCGTTAGGCGTTTATTTTATTGATGATGATCACATGGATTTTACATTTTCAACACCCGAGGAGCACCTTTGCTCCTCTATCAGTTCACTGTTTCTAGACAGACGTCGGCCCTGATTGGCGTTGGAAATTATTTGAAAAGCATGATACGTGACACATTCAATGATCACGTGACGTCGTTACTCATTTCAAAGCTTTTTAACAACAAAAAGTGATGCATTCTGAAAAGGCCGACGGCATCCGGAATATGAATGTCAAGTATGTATTAATAGTATGGAATGAAATTGAAGCTGTCAGACGGTGGATTACAACCATTTCATCTTGTTGGGAAAATTCCCTCCTCGTTTTAAGTTCCTCATTTGGTTTATTCGCCCGTCGTACACCGCTTCGTCTGTGTGCGACATTAGTTTTACGCCATATTTATCTTGTTAACGCATTTCCCATCAGGCCTGTTGCTAGAAAACGATATAAAATCATTCTGTCTGAAAACAAACCGCTCAACAATAACTCTTTTAGGAGAAGTGAGGTCAGGCCGTCCTATTTCTATAGCTATTCTCCCCTGTCCAATTAATTGCTGCCATATGAACCAAGCAACGAGAGGGTTTAGAGAGACTCCGTATGCTAATTCGAAGTATCCTCTTGTTCTGTTCAACATGCAACGTGCACTTGAGATATTCAAAAGCCTAAAAGAAGTTCTGAAAGAGAAATTGGCATATATTTGGAAATGTTGTTGGCGTGTGTCATGCATTACAATGCATGACGACATTGTTGATGATGGATTATCCCTTTTCTCTGAGAGAGAGAAATACAAGTGTCTCGGGATGGGGTGTATCCCCGGGGTGTATCTTAGTGTCTCCGCCAGTGAATCCCGGAGAGTGAATAGAATCAGGATAGTGACATTTGCAGATTTCAATACAGTTTCATATGAAAGGAAAGAAATGAATACGTGTCAAAGGGAGTGACTGGCCTTATTAAGGTGATTTGACCCGGTGTAAGTGAAACGTATCATCGTTCTTATTTCTGTAGTCGTCAACAACACTGGCGCGCAGCTAACACCATGTAATTTCACTGCATGGTGACACTGCGAGAGTTTGAGATACAAATTGATTATGCTTTCCGTGCATGGACCCACATGTCACCGTTTGCATTTTGTGAAGTGACCGTGATTGCCCACAGCGACGAAGCTGTCGCTGATTTTACACTACTATGGCACTCTTGATGACCAATACAATAACTAATTTGATTGATGGTTCGAGATTTCGGTCTGTAATTTATGAGACCAGCTAAACCACGTGCCTATGATCTCTTAATCATTCGTCCAGCGGTTTCTGAAAAATAATTGAATCGTACGATAATGAAATCAGTGTTGAAACTGTTCGCAGATACGTGCGTCGTGAAGTTAGATCTGCACGGAAAGTTCCCCAATGTTAGAGCCGCACGCGAAGAACTAATGATTAATGGTGTGCTTTTGATAGAAAACCGTCAATGAACATCAAACGAACATCCACATCGAGTAAATGAACCACCAACGTGTATCCGCTTTCTCCTTCACTGTATACACGTTAAGGAACACTCGAAGGCATTGTGATTCCAATTGTTGTGTATTTCATGAAATATTCTCCAGTCCCATTGATGGGCTCAAAACCTTACATGTAGAAAAGCCTCTGGACGTAATATCAATTTTAATTGTCATGAATAATCTATATCCAACTCTATAATTTTCCGAAGTATTTTAATGACATTGTGGTGTTTTCGGCATTTAGTATTGTTTCATTCCTATCGTGCAAGAAAGTGATTTGAAAATGCTATACATTCTGGCTTATAACTGTCAAACTCCACAGTAGAATACATTCTGAGAAACACACTAGTTCTCAGAGAAAGTTTCATCTAATTTTACTTTTCTTCACAATGGAGTCTGTGTGGAGTCATTCTGAAAAAAAAAGAAGTTTTATCAACTTATGGGAAGTTGCGGCTGATTAAAGTACATAGTTTGATCGCTTCCCATACAGTTCACGATTAGACTGTAATTTTAACATTTAGATATCCTAGGGTTTTGACAGTTACGTGAACAAGTTACGGAGGAAAATACACGTTGGCTGTCCGGTTTCGTCTCGCTTTGAAAAAAGGGATACTTCAAAATTTCATCGAAGAAAGGATAATTTCGAGATAAATATGCCGTCAGAGAGACAAAATATCCATTTTGACATAACTTTTTTCAGATTTGTAGAAAAAGGAGAAGTGTTGAAACATGCCAAATGATTGCTTGCCGTAACTTACCGTCCGTCTTTTACACGTAGTTAAGATAAACAGAGAATTTTTAGTATATACTGGAATTATAGGTTGATAGAATGATTTCTGTCACGCTGCACACTGCAATGCACAACAAAGCGAGCTGTTACTTGACATGTATAGTGCATGATCAAGCTATTTGTGATGGATGATTTTGAAAGGTTTTCACTACAAAAAAGAGCAACAATGACCATTTGAAAGTTGACGGACTATTTGTAGATTAGTATACTAACGTCCCGGGGCGGTTATGTTGACATTATTCATGTGTATAGTTTGCACTACAAAGATTTGAATTTCAGTAAATCACCAACGCATTTCTTGTCGAAAGATTTTAAACGGTAGGGATAATCTTTTCAGACAATAGCTGACTGATTTTTTGTAGCTTGCGTTTAAATTGAACTTGTCATGTTTATGCTGTATGCTCATGTAGTGTGTTTACATTGTGCCATTGGGTATTTTTTTAATGTTTTCTGAATACGCACAATAAATAAAACCACAAAACCACAGTCCCTCCACCACATGGAGGGACTGTGTTGAAAAAACATTCATAATTGATATTATTATGTATATTAATATACGATCAGAATATATATCTTTCAGAATTGTCTTCATATTTTTCTGTGTAAAAACTAGGAAGTAACACATCTTTTACGAGAGAAACTCAATTTATCTGTCATTTCTAAATGAATATATATTAGATGAAGGAATGTTAATATACGTGGTAATGAAGTGACTTTCCACCAAAAATTTTACTCAAATGATTTAATGTTCATATATTTAACTTCTGGAGATATTTAATATTTCAGAAACTTAGTTGTTCTTGTTATCGTTAATAATTTTAAATATTTTATTCATTAAAATGCTAGTTGCAATTCTCCTTATGTATCCGTAGATCTTGTCGCTATGTCAATCAACGTACATACGGTAACTTCGTCGTGGCAGTTTGACTGCAGATTCGGCCGTACAGTGTACTCACCCAGCTATGTTATGTACTTGGAAGTCATTTGCCAGCAAGCAGGAATCAACGCGTAACCTGCTACCCGGGTTTAAACAGATTGTTCGTGATGACATAGTCCCCGCTTGATCGACTATTTTTTGGGAGGTGTTGATTCCTGTTTGGATGGTAACAGTTCTCGTTTGTATTTAGTGCAATCACCGCAGAGACACAAATATGACGTCACGGTACTGTTTAAAATTATCATGGTGTGATGTCCTTGTACCTAATTTGAGTGGAATAAGATAAAGTGTGAATGACAGCCATGTGCTGTGTCTGTGCGCAGTCCCTCTGCACAATGGCTTTGGATGTGTAAAGATAATATGGCCGTCTTGTTGCCATGTTTAATCACATCATTACACGAATATGCACATACAGACACAAGATGCCAAAGAAGGACGTTATACGTAGTCGTAGTACTTTATGTTTATTGTTCTATACACACATATCATAGTACATCATATAGTAGATCACCCTTAGATCAGGTTTAGATGAAATCGGTTGAAGCAGGTCGATATAATTGTTTTGAACATTAAAGAAACTTTAAAGTTCCATTAGCTGTATCTTCTGGAGATTTTTCCGTTGGTTTTGATTGAAATGATCACTGGCTCATGTTGAATAGCCTGTCAAATAACATAGAATCGCATATTGTTCGGAAACATTACATGCCCTACAACTAAATAACATGTGATTTTACAACGAAAATTTCAATTTTTGTCCGGACAGAAATACAAACTCTGTTGACACGCGGATTGCAACGTAGGCATTCTTCTGCACCTGCACGAGCCATTTACAGCAATTTCAAAATAAATATTCATTACTTATGCCCGGTACTTACGTCGCAGTCCATTGTCCGAGCACGTTGCGTAGCCAGATGTCTGGCAATCCACGACGCAATGTTGTTTTGATCCCGCAATAAACGTGAACTTGTACATATCGCGTGATCGCGGCGTCAACATTATCTTTGTTCTCCCCAGCACGCTGAGCATGCCAGACGTCAACAAACGAGCTCGGAAGGGCGACACGTTTGAACAAAATTAGCAGTTTTATGTGGCTGTATATCACTAATCATGTTTGTTTCTTCGTAAAACAACATTTTGCAACAAATATGAGCCTCCAACATGGAATTTTCCGAGGTAAAAAATGGTCAAAAGTTACAATAATGGCCCTTTAACTTTCATCAATCACCATCGTGCCTGGGATACGTCGTATGGGTCCCCATACGACCTTTGAGCGCAGTTCGACTGTATCCCTTTAATACACAGACGACAGACGACTGTATCCCTTTAATACACAGTTTTTATGGAAGACCATCATATGAAGATTTTTAACAAGCAACAAGATAGCAATTTTTCTTCCGCAAGTTTTGGTTCTGCATATTTTTGTCCGTTTTTGACCATTTAGCTCAAGATTTAATCGTCCGCCCCCCGCTTAGAGCAATGAAACTTTGCTGTAACGTAATGAATGGGGTACGGTGCTGGGTATCGGGTAGGTCGCAGATTACACAGTGCATACTCCCCAAACAAATGTCTGCGTTGTCGCTTGCATAAATGATTCATCCGTCTACATGCCACATGTATCGAACGTCGCGCGCCCCATAGGATTCAATGGTAACTTGCTGATGACGTCGCTGGTCGCACAGTCATCAACTCGACTGAAAGTGATCCAGGACCGTGACTATTTTAAACTTTTCAACTTCGGGATTTTAAAATTATCAAAATTTCATGTTTTACACGGGTAAATTCGGTTTGGAGTGAAAACTGTATAAGTGATACATACATGAAAATATAGCCCAAAGGGACTAAGTACTTTTGTGGCAGGAGACCATTTACCCTCCTGATGTTGGACAAAGGGTCATCCACCTGCCCTTAGGCACATAGTCCCTTGTTTGGGTTTTAATATTGAAAGTTGGCACACTCTCTCTCTCTCTCTCTCTCTCTCTCTCTCTCTCTCTCTCTCTCTCTCTCTCTGTTTTAATATTGAAAGATGGCTCTCTCTCTCTCTCTCTCTCTGTTTTAATATTGAAAGTTTGCTCTCTCTCTCTCTCTCTCTCTCTCTCTCTCTCTCTCTCTCTCTCTCTCTCTCTCTCTCTCTCTCTCTCTGTTTTAATATTGAAAGTTGGCTCTCTCTCTCTCTCTCTCTCTCTCTCTCTCTCTCTCTCTCTCTCTCTCTCTCCTATATCATAAAGTGATGTAAACCGTTTGTTCTTCCGTTAAACCGCTTCATGAGCACTGAAATTCAATTAACTGTTTGTCATAACGCATATTAATGTTGATGTAATTTCTGCGTGATTTCAAGGCTGTGGATCAGGTGATAATTGTGACTTAATAACAGCTGGCAGGTGTTTTCTGTAAGGCGGATTGTGAAATAAAAATACAGTTTAGGCCAAGAAATATTAAAATTTTGTTTCTCATCCTTGCGCGCGTCAATTCCGACCGGTCGCGTCAACCCTTTTTTCTGCTCATGAGGAAATAAAATGAAAATACGCGACGATAGTGCATAAAACAGTGCTGTATAAAACATAACTGTAAACAAAATAACTGACGCTAACATTCCATTCAGAACTGTACACATATGCCACTGTTATATTAAGCTGTCAAAACTGTGCATTGCTGCACTAAAAGTCAAACCGCAGAACTGTTGCTATACAAAATACTAAAGCAACACTGCTGTGCATTTATCTCTGCGTGCATTCCTATGTTGTTTTCATGTTTTTTTCAAGTTGCACGTTCTTGTTGGTTGAAGAATAATAACATTGAGAAGAAAAAAACCCCCCTCACCGCATCACTTTGCAATATGTCTAGGATGAGAAACAAACTTCTTATTTTTCTTGGCCTTAGCTAGAATTCATTTTCCAAACCGGGAAGCACATTTATTTTACAACATCGTTTAACCTCAAGATGACAGGGTTGGAATCTTCAGTTCAAGACTTCACAAGATAAAATAATCATAAAAATATGATGATAAAATACGCAGTTATCTGGTTTCATGACGCTTTCATGGTTACGTTTCCCTCGCAGTATGGAGTAAACTACAAACTGTGTTTCCATGGAAACTGCTTTCTTTATATATCCTCACAGCGTTTTTATGGTGAATCGCTGGGATTTGAATAAACCAATAATGAACTACACCGTCCGTGGGTTCAACCACCTCCTAGCAGTGAGCGTCCTTTACCGTGTGACACAGGAGGCTTGTAATCGATGAAGCCATAGAAAGAACTTTACTTTAAGACGCGGACGAGTGTCTTTCCTTGCAGTTTTTTATGATTAAATGAATATTTCTTCCTCCGAGCTCTTCATTCTCTTCAGTGACTGTTAATCCAAAACTAACGACGTGGGGAAACGGGCCAAAAACGAGGTGACAACTAATTTTGAACTGCGAGAGAGGAAACTACGTGGTCAAGGACAGTATGCAGCTACTCAGAGTCAGAAGAACTGCCAGGATCTAGGGAGAAGTGATAAAGAAGGCCGACGTTGCTATTGGCCTAACTGTTAACACGACGCCCAGGGGATTACGGCGTCACCTGTGTTAATAAAATCATCACTAAGTTAATAAAATTATTAATAGACAAGTCCCAATGGCCCTGAAACAAACAGTGTTAATCAGCTGAAGTTAACCTGATGCCAATTCGTTAATTAGTTAGCGTTTGAAGTATTGACCTTTTCAAAGATATCACCGCTGGTGACATTTTCGCTTAAAAAGGGAGAATGAAGACCAATCGTCTCATGGTTTTAAATGGATTCTCAAAGGCTTTTTTGCTTCAATGCACCATGAAATGTCCCTAGCTGTCAAACTGTTATCTAAGTTTGTCGCAAGTTTGATACTAAGTGGATTATTAAGGCCGCGGAAAAGATGTTCACTCCGATTTTGCTTCCAAATGTAATTATTTGCACATGCGTATTGAAGGCCAGGTGATTTCATTAGCCTTTCCAACCATCCATCTTCATTTGCGTTTGACAAAGAATCTAATAACGTTACGTTTCGAAGACATATTTGCTTTCGTTTCTGCCCAAGTTAACGATATCAGATTTATATTTTTCGGTAGGAACTATTATTCGCGAGACGACATTTCTGTAATTTCTGCCGTGTTATAAAGGTCATGATTATTTGTTGTGTTGAAATGATTCATTTTGTGATTGTGATATACAGTAATCTTCAAGATGTGTACGTGGAGCGTGTTAATGGGATGATCGAAGCTTGCTAATGTTGTCGACTTTCCAAAAGCGTTTCAACGTCCCCTGAAGCGCACTCATACACTTTTATTCTAGGATCCAAATTATCTTCAATTACTTTAAAACCTAAAAAATCATTCAATGTTTATTCAATGCTGTGGACTTTGATATAATCGTAGACATCACCTTGGAAATTACAGATGAAACTAAGCGTTAGGACATTCACTGGCATCGTGTGTAAAAGCCCCTGAATTTTTCCAGAGATTCGGTAAAATCAGGGACTGGACCGTTCAAATATTTTTGAATAGTGCAAAACGCTTTGCATTGCACATTACATTATAAGCGAACAGGGCGTCTACAAAATGGATGCTAGATAGTGTTTTCGCTTACAGATACGACATATTCCGTGATTTCATTGATATTACACAAACGTTTCCCATAGCAACCATGAAAAGATTTTAATATATAAACATCGTCTTACAGATTATTAATATTAGACTTCATTCTTGCTCAGTATATTGGCCGAACAGCTAAGTGACACCGACTGCTCCAGTGCTCGCAAGATACACTATCTCAGATTTAGTCATACCCAACTGAAGATTGCAGAATTTGTCCATGTTTGGTGCCATATACGTTTTATGATAAAATTGGAAATTGTACGGGCCAGGGCGTTCTAAAGACTTTCGGTATTGATGCATACTACTGAACTGTAAAAATAGCGGACGCTAGACGCGTCTTTACGCGTTCAAAATGTACGTGTCGGTGTTCAAATTTGAACGGCTAGTGTTCATATTGTAACACTAGTGTTCATATTATTAACAATGGTGTTCTAAACCTGAACACGTAGTGTTAACAACCATCTCCTTCAAGTGTTCAAAAACTCAGCATCACAGAAATTTTACAATACTGTGAAACAATTACCAATCTTTTGGGTTTTTTACTTTACAAAGGCTATATTAAATTTACTACTGCCTCGCTGTCCGGCAAACATACACGGATTTTGGTGTAACGAATTTCCACTAAATGAAAAAATATTTCCGGTCTAAAATTGCTGAAAGCATGTTTTTTTCTAAAAAAGAAAGTAAACAAAATAATTTTATACGTTTATTACGTGTTGAAATTTTGAAAATTTGAAAAGAAAATCAGAAAACCATCATGAACGTTTTAAATTTTAACATCGGCGTGCAAGAGGCGTTCTATTTATAAACACTTGGTGTTCAAGTTTGGTGCTTTTTCCTATCCCATGATGCATCAAACGGAAGTTGCGACATTTTTCTTGTAAGCGCACCTGAAGTCGTGATCGTGCTGAAGCAAGACCAGAAAGGGTAAGTTTTCTCTCCAAAATAGTTAAAGGTATTAGATTTTGAAGCATCTGTATTAATATCCTTCGAAATTAATCGTATTGTACTTTGAAATGGCTTAACTACGTGAAGAAACCTTTTTCTTTTAGTGGCTGGTATACCAACAACAAGCTGTGAATACGCAGTGGTACTTTGGCCATAGCCTATCGATCGATCTCACTCGGGTCAAGGGTCATTGCAACACAACTGTAGCGCCTTGCATAGTACCGCTGCGTAATCACAGCTGACACATGTCTTTTAGTAGAGACAATCGCATGTAAAACATCAATTAAACACCGTAGAGTATGCAATGTGTTGTTTCAGCGTATGAGAGTTTGGCTTTTTTATTTTAATCAGTTGATGACAAGAAGAAGCCAATATTTTGTAACAGTATTGAAAAGAGGCACTGTATATGAAAGTATCCCCTTTTCCTTAACCTAATCAGCTCTTTGTCTTTCATTTAAAGTCTCATCTCGCCATATTACCTATTGTTGCATTTTTTCAGGATGTAAAAAGTTGGATATAACTGAAAATCGAAGAGTTGTTACAGAAGCTGGCGGTACAGATAATGAAGAAGATTAGTGTACAGGTAGCTGTCTGGAAACAAGCTTGAGAACCTCAGTTCATCTCTAATGTAGATTTAAACTTCCGAGGGTCAGTAACTGAATTTTGATAAGTTTCTGAATTTTTTTCTGTAAGCTTTGGTAGCATGCTATGATCAACTAAATGTTGCCGGAGGATAAGCTTTCACAGACGTGTAGTCTCCTTTATCAGATGCAAGGGTGGAATGAAAATAATAGCTGAAAGCGACAAAAAATTCAGAGTAATAAAATGTCCACTCTGACAGAATTACTGAATTTTCTGAAATTTTCACTCTGAATTTTCTGTCACTTTCTGCTTCAATTTTTCATTCCCCCTTGCATCTGATAAAGGAGACTTCACGTCTTTGGAAGCTTATGCCCTTTTAACATTTAGTTGATCATAGCATGCTACCAAACCTAAGAGAATTTTGTATTGTAGCTCAACACGTCTCTTGTTCTTAGCTACTGGTTTTTAACTTTGCCGTCAGCTAAATAGGTGGATGTGTAGCATTAACCTCAAATTTGTACATCCCAAAGTTTTTCTTCAAAACAGCCTGTACGAATTCTTTAATATTTGGATTACAGGTCCCCAGGGATTACCCTAATCACATATGTTCAAATTATGATGAACTATGCAAATTTATATTTTTGATGCTAATTTTGCTATTTTTGGCAAAAATCTTCTTCTCTTTTACTGACGTCTTCGATATTTGGTAAACATGTCCCTAAGAATGACCCTAGTCAAATTTTTGCTAGTTGTGATGAAATATTCAAATTTTTATATTTCATGGCAATTTTCGTCATTTTTGGTCTAAGAATCTTTAAAATCTTCTTCAAAACTACTAATTGAACAGCTTTGATATTTGAGACATAGATCTCTACTGATAGCCTTTTTCAGATTGTTCAAATTATGCAGAAATTTGGAACTTTGTATTTTTGAGAAATTAAAGACATTTCAGACATTTTTAAGATATGAGGGATTACCAGGATGTGATATATATACGTTATGATGAAATCTACATTTTTTTATTTTAAGGGTGAATTTTACAATTTTTGGTAAAAACATTTGTATAAAAATTAATAGCAAGGTACACCAGAATTTGAAAGGTCTTTACGAATATGTTTTTAATTTCTGAGAAGTAGATTTTTGAAATGTCACCGATTTATTTCATTGTTTATTTAAAGATATTGCAAACAAACAAACCTTTTTGTTTATGAAGGACTTTGTTGGACAAGGAAAAAGGTTTTACCCTGCCAAGGACCAATTTTCCCCACTTTCTGCATGTTGTGCCTTACTGTGACACTTTGACAACTTGACATGTTGTGTTTACTTTAATGTGGACAACTATATACCATGTGCACTAGAGAAGCCTTGACTAACTTTTTTTTCTTCAAAATTTACAATTGTCTATACAAGAGGAAATGTCTTTAAGAAACCATCTTACAACAATGAAGTATGCATTCCATACATATATGTGATTTGAACACAATAAGTAAGCCAAATTTTGAGCTTTTTCAGATGATTTTTGTACATTTTAAACAAGTATGAACATAAAAACGTAATCCACAATATTTAAGTAAAACCTGTTTTGTCATTACTTTGTTCATATTTTTTTAAAACGATCTACAGTGTTCATGGGGATTTTTATTGCTTATGCTTTTGATAGGAGGGTGTGGCACCGTTGGTAGTTTCCTATGACAAACTTTACATACAAATTGGCATTGTTTATTTGCCCACTTTACAGTAAATTATTGTATTTACTCTAGAATGTTTTGTGTATTTTTAGAATAAAATACATTTACTGTATATCAGTGGTCTGTAATGTTATTTCAAGGCTTGAACACCCCCTGAACGCCCAAAATTAAAGGTGTTCAATAAGCGCGCATTATGTGTTCTAGCCTTTAACACACTTATCGTTGAACGGCGTCCATGCGTTCAAAAAGTGTTACAGCCCTTTGAACGCGTAAAAGCGTTCAATTTTTTGAACACATTTCATGTGCAACGTGTGTTCAGATATGGAACACTGTGGTGTTCAATATAATGTCTGATGAAACACGTAGCGTTCAAAATCTGCACACGTGTGTTAAAAATTGAACGTTGGTTGAACACGTAGTGTTAAATTTCTGAACGTCTAGACGCGTTCAAAAAGTGTTACAAAAAGGCGTTTAATTGGTGTTCTATCCTTTAACACTTAACTTTACAGTGTACTGAAGTGAGATTATGCAAGACAAGAAGTCCGCAATTTCCTTGCAATCGTGAAGGAAGTGTCAACATTTTCCATAAATTCTCTTTCAATGCATCAAGCTACGCCCCATGCCTATTGTGTCTTCATCTTCTTCTAAATCTTTCAATTCATCAACATGTTGTCAAACTAAATTTAGGTCCGTAGCAAATTACTTTGGTCGATAGCAACCATGCTATTCCGCGCGTACAAGAAGTTACCGTAGTATACTGAACATTCTGTTATACTCCCTTGTTGTAATAAAGACAAAATTGCTGAAAGAAGTTATCTAAAAGTCGGGACTTCCTGTCCTTTCGGCATGCTTATCGAGCTGAATTTTTTTTTAAAAGTGTGGTGCATAAGCGGAGCAACACGTTTCAGTTAGAATGGCACACAAACATGACGAATCAAAACAGGCGAGTGCATTACTGAAGATGAAACGAACTAACGACGGATGAAATACTTGATCAAGTCGAGGACGTTGAAATCACCTTTTCCAGACATTTGATTAACGACGTTTATTACTTCCAGGTGGTGGCACTTGTTATTGGATATTGGCGTGATCTGTTATTGGAAAGCGAAGCGTAAAGGTGCAGCTAAATGACTAACATGCATCAATCTAAAATCTTGCCCCTCCATATTTGCCCAAAACGAAGAAGTGGACCGACGAGATGCATAAGTGATGGCATCTTCCGATCTCGACCGTAACCGTAAATAATTATTAACTAGACGAAGTGAATATGTATTGGAACGACGCCCATACGGTGCGGAGCCATTTATTCATCGATTCACGATCACGGCCGACGAGTCGCTCTGTCTACTCCTAATTGCCAGGCGTGTCCAATTAAGGGACTGGACATAAATTACAGGGGGGGGGGGGTGGGCCGGTGTTTTCGAAACGCCGCTGCGTCAAAAATAATGACCCTTCAAAAGTTCATGCACAAAAATTAGTGACCCTCCCCCTGATCCGTGCATGAAAATTAGTGACCCTCCCCTGTTACTCAATACACCCCCCAACAAACCCGCAATGCGTTCAAGACCTCCTTCTGACTTGCTATACTTTTGAAGTCCCCTACCACAAGGAAGGCAAAATGCGGCCGATATAACGCTTTGTCCAAAAAATATCATGTGTGTGATAATTCATGTTAATGTACTTTGCTTGAAGTGGCAGATAAAAAGTGCATGCATGTACAAAAAATGTAATATTTAGATTTCATCGATAATGTCGATTCACGATGCATGGCTGCCTATGATGAAACTATGAATATTTTTTTCCCAATACAAAACTAGGTAAATCTGTGCATTTATGTACACCTAATTATTAGTATTAATGTTCATGACTAGACTACAGTGGTGTCAAGTCAATGGTTGTGCAAGAAATTTGTTTTTGGAATTTCACTGAAATGTCCATTCACTATGCATGGCAGGCCTATGATGAAACTATGAATATTTTTTTTAAATACAAAACTAAGTAAATCTGTGCACTTATGTACACCTAATTATAAGTATTAATGTTCATGATTAGACTACAGTGGTTTCAAGTCAATGGTTGTGCAAGAAATTTGATTTTGGAATTTCACTGAAATGTCCATTCACTATGCATGGCTGCCTTGATGAAACTATGAATATTTGTTTTTCCAATACAAAACTAGTTAAATCTGTGCATTTATGTACACCTAATTATTAGTATTAATATTCATGACTAGACTACAGTGGTTTCAAGTCTATGGTTGTGCAAGAAATTTGATTTTGGAATTTCACTGAAATGTCCATTCATTACGCATGGCCACCTATGATGAAACTATGAATATTTTTTTTCCAATACAAAACCAGTAAATCTGTGCATTTATGTACAACTAATTATTAGTATTAATGTTCATGACTAGACTAGCGTGGTTTCAAGTCCATGGTTGTGCAAGAAATTTGATTTTGGAATTTCACGGAAATGTTGATTCACTATACACTGTAGGCTAAGAGGAAACTACAAATAACTCATCGGTTATCTGATCCTAAATTGTTATTCAAAAGTTGTTCGACCTGAAGCTTCCAGTTGTTATTGATGACATTTTGCACTATTCTGAATAGTTTGTATTCTGTCAATGTCCTCAAAAATGAAAAATGTACATACAGCTTCATGAACATTTGACACCGACCTATACCCAATGTATTGTCAATGGGAGAATGATATCAAATAAGTGATCTCCCAAATTGTTATTGAAAGCGTCATTATAGGGGACAGTTTATATGTACAATAGAGGAGTTGGATAAGTAGAAACCATGACAACTTAAATCAATGTGGCTGCTTGGATCATCAATACATTGCTTATTATACCCTTAAACTTGCGCCCGAAGGGCGCGCCGAAAATTGAAATGACAGAAAATGAAAGTGCCAGGAGGTATGTTTTCTTTTTTCAGTATTCCATATTCTTTAATACTTGCACATGTAATTTCAGCTTTGATGCATAAAAAGGTGACCCTCCCCATAGGCTTGCACAAAATTGTAGACCCTTAAAAAATGCTTGCGCGAAAAATGGCGACCCACCCCCAAAAACACCGGCCCACCCCCCCCCTGTAATTTGTGTCCAGTCCCTAAGCAAAGTAAACATATGACTGTGATGGAATATAAGTGTGGTTTTTATGGGGCAAATCTTTATGAACATGTATAGTGGGCACTGAAAAACCCACTCTTCAACGGTGTCGATATTAACAGCCCTGTTAGTGAAAGCCCTGTGCTTGCATTGCTGAATAGGTATTGAGAAGAGGATACGTTCATTTGAAAACAATTGTCCAAGTGTGAAAAGACGAGTTTCACGGATAAGCATGATAAGTCTACCCTTCTTCAAAGTGATTGCATTTGATACGTCCTTGATTTAAGCATGTTTATTTCATTTCCTTGACCCTGCAGATTCATTCACACTGTTCAAGTTTAAGTTTAACGTCGATGTGTTCATTACCCGTTCTTGCCGATTATCATGTCAACAACCATTTGTTTAACCATTATAGTTTTATCATCTTTGAATGACTGTGACATTTTATAATAAGCATTTCATGATTTCACGCAGACTGAATTATGGGAGTAAACTAACCTCATTTACTGTTACAGAACAACCTTTATCAACGTCGAAAGCGAACTGAGTTTTCAGAACATGTTGGCTGCTGGGTCCGGGGGTATGGTGACCAAACCTACACACAGAAAAGCTCTTCTCGTATTCTTATTCACGGCGTCATTTACGATGTCAGTTCAAGCTTTCTCCGTCACTGTACATGCAGATTTCCGGCCCAACTGGTTCACATCATGATATTTCAGACTAAATGTAAATTTTTAAAGGAATGCAGATGCGACTTTTTGATGCACAATAGTTGTACCTTTTGGCAATGTTTCACCGTTTTGTTCTATGAGATACTTTGTTTTTCTGTTCTTCTCCCTAATTTTTTTTTGAAATTCAATGTATGAGTCTTGTTACCGCGACACACGATGTGCATTATAGCTAACACATGTAATCCGAAATATAAGAGTCAGTTGTCAACAATTACATCGAAGATTACCAACACACATGCAGTATTGATAAATTGAACAGTTAGCATCAACCTTAGGTTGGGAAAAGAACAAGAATCAGATTCTGTTTTCTACGGACCTGAGGGAAAAAAATACATCTCACAATTTCTGGTCATTGATTGTTATTCAATTCTGTCCATGTTGAAATTTCAAAGGAAGGCTAACAATTGAGTAATTTTAATAAGCAGTTAGATTTAGAGACAAAATTTCTTTCGATGACAATAAACAAACATAACAGAAACTAATCATTCACCATTAATTAACGACAATTTCTTTGGGTGAAAAGGCAAAAAATTTGAGTTCAGAATATTTGACAAGCTTAACTGGTTGAAATATGATCACTTTAAATATCAAAGGAGAAAAATGGAAAAGTCAATAAAATAAATGCACGTGATCAATAGCGTATTTGCGATTTTTTGACTTTATCAGAAAAATGGGCTGTGCTTTGCTACACTGGAAGATAAGTGTCAAAGGGGAGAAAATGGTTGTTGACTTTCTTCCGCTGCAAGGTTATGTGTATTCACATTCACATACATACATACATACATACATACATACATACATACATACATACATACATACATACATACATACATACATACACAGACAGACAGGCGAACAAAGCTGAGGTTCAGCAATTCACTGAAGAAAAGATCGAGATCAACACTACATATACAATTCACTAGTTTAGTCGCCAGACTTTCACAAACGAAGTGAATCGTATACCAGGGCTCAGAATATATTTGATAATAGATCGATCGAAATATTAAATAATGGATGTAGTAAAGACAACAATCTGTCAGATTGTTTGTGTTCCAGAAAGGAATTACATCAAAAATCAATTAAAGTTACATTAGGAAAAGTGCAGCCGTCATAATTTATTGACTGCAATGCCAAAACGTGAGCATTCGTACAATTCGGTTAACCCTGTGGTCGATTTTCTCCGACAGCAGTTTACACATTCAGCTGCATCGTGTACATCAAAGCTCAAGTTACCCGTCATTTCGTCTATCCTCATCATCCAACGTCACTGTGAAGCAGTATTTGTTTTCCACGGTTCCCCTCTCTCAAATTACAGATTATAAACAATCTCTTCTTCGTCAAACTAGCGGAAGTCGTGCATTTAAATTCATGGCCATGCAATCCTTGCTACATATTGTTTTGTTACATTCCTAGAGCGAAGTATCCGGGATCACGGTAGAATGAACGGTCTCCAGTCAAGCGTAATGGCTGATAAGGTTCAATCTCGGCAATTTGACGTGACGTAGATATTTTCGTACCAAGATCAATGAATCTCGGGAGTTTTAAACACTCTGCTACCACACAATCTAATAATAACGATCACACACGCTATTGTGATCGACTGTGAAGTAACTCATACGCATTGGTATTCTTTATCAATTTTTATCAGTCTTTTGTTGCATACGTCACGGAATGCATATCAGTTCCCAAAAAGCGACGCTATTGTAGCGGTTTCAACAGAGTCGAGTTAACGTTTTCGTAAACGGATGATTAATCGAATTAATGTGACCATTACCATGACTACCTTTCCGCGATGTGAGTACTTTTGTAAATGATCTCGCGTGAAATGTTTGCAATTTACAAATGTAAGGCACATTCATTGACCATCAGGAATTGGCCAATCAATTTACTGCAGACGATATCAGCGTTGGGAGTAACGTCGAGAGATAACGAATACCCATTTTAAGCTCCCTCTATTTCTTATCATTTGTATTCAGATGTGCTAAATAAATAAACATCGGTACGTTACGTGGCCGCCAACCGTAGTTCCTTTTTGGCAGCCTTCAATCCATGGTTTTCGTATATTAGTGCTTGTTGACATTGACTGTTCATGTGAATTCAACCAAGTGGTCTCTTTTGAAAGTTGTATTTAGTTTATCGATTTGTTTTTACATAAAGCTGATAAGAAACCTGCCCCTAACATATTGCGACTTTAAAAAAAACAAAAGGGTATCATACAGTAGTTTATTGGTGGCGCCATTGTTTGAAAAATAGGTCACAAAGTTCAAAGTTCGAATAAGGTCAAAAGGACCACATCCCGTGTCCACAATGCATGCAACTTTAACACACTGCAAACTCAGTATTTCCTGACTTTTGACCGGATAGACATCGTATTGATGGTATACAAAATGTGGGCGTTCCCGAGGAGAACCCAAACGTGGCGAACGTAGTTGCAGGCTTGCTCACATTTTTCCACACACAGTTGCTCGTCAACACAGTTTTAATACCAGTTGCTTGCCCTCCCATCACTCAGCTGCTCAGGATATACCATGATGCCAACTATGCATTCGACAACAACCCTTTTGCTGTTCGTTATTTGTGGATACTTATTCACACACCAAGGGGTCGAATGCACGAGTACATACAATATTACGGTACAAAACAACGTGGTGGCAAATTTAACACACTTTTGGAAAAGTACTGGTTTCTGGTAAGTGCAATAGTTCATGAACAGGTGTGGCCTTTACCTGTTCACAACATGTTTTGCTCTAAATAATTTAATAATTGTAAGGAACTGTGTGCTTTTATGTCCTTGGTGTTCTTGAATTTTGATAATATTCACAGCGCTTATGAACGGTGACTTCAAATAATATATGGAAATATCGATGCTCAGGCATGCCCAGATCATAAAAATTACAGCCCCTTCATGTTTTTAAATATTTAATTATTTTAAATTTCCAGCGTTTGGGCTTTCCTATCCTCTGCTCTTACCCACCCCTACTTTGCAGGCCATAACTACGAAACTATTTAGGGTCATAGTACCTTTGCATGCTGTATTTCTGAGACAATAAACTTTAGACAATTAATTTGAGCATGACCTAAGCAAGTCTGTTTGACATTATATATTTAATAAAAGTTAATATATTTAACATTTAACATTTCATTAGTACTCAACATACACTATCAGAGAGTGTTGTAAGGTACAGTACTCTTAGTACAAAGTGGGGGAAACTGATTTGGATCAGTAAATGCAATAAATGCAAGAATGAACATATGTACAGGTCACAAGTTTCCTTATGCAGTACAACATTTACTCAGTGTATTTTTCTATTCTGTGTTTTATCATATACCCTGTATGACTATGTTAGTATCAAGGTGAATCCATTGGTCATATGACCAAGTAACGGAACCTCTGCAAGCATTTCTGTCAGACAAGGAGAATTACCTGTTCTCAGCAAAAACACATTCATAATCATTGACCAGGATCACTGGGTCATCCTACCTGTTTTCTAAACACCCTTTTGAAATCTGATATACATGTCCTTTTTTTATATATCAGTCCCCCAAAGCCACACCAGGAAGATTTCAAGTATTTTCTCAGTGAAGATGAGGTTCAAAACTTGGCCTATATTGGATCAGCTCCACATGATGGTATTGAACAGGTCAGAATACACTGGCTGTTGGACATGGTTACATTGACGTGAGTATATTAGAGATGATTTGATCTCCTAAACATTTTTCATTTTCTCAGATTCCTATAACAAGAGAGAGGTGTCACTTTTGAACAAAACAATCTTAGGGCTAAAAGTAGGTTCACATTAAACTTAACTGTGGCTTCTAATTTATCTAGCAGCCACATCCTAGAAACTATTACTCCTCTTTTCAGAGAGAAATGATGTTTTATTGTTCATTTGCACTGCGATATGTTGTGCTTGCCCTCCACTTATGTGGTTGACTTCGCATTCATCATCATCATCACAACCATCGTCATAATCATCACCACCACCATTTTCACCACCCCACCACCATCCTCCTCCTTCTTATCATCGTCATCACCATCACCACCACCATCATCATCATCATCATCATCATCATTATCATCATCATCACCATTATTATCATCACCATCATCATCATCATCATCATCATCATCATCATCATCATCACCATCATCATCATCATCATCATCACCATCATCATCATCATCATCACCATCATCATAATCATCATCATCATCATCATCATCATCATCATCATCATCATCATCATCATCATCATCATCATCATCATCATCATCATCATCATCATCACCATCATCATAATCATCATCATCATCATCATCATCATCATCATCATCATCATCATCATCATCATCATCATCATCATCATCATCACCACCATCATCATCATCATCATCATCATCATCATCATCATCATCCTTATCATCATGTTCATCATCATTATCATGATTATCATAATCATCATCATTATCATCATCATCATCATCATCATCAATATCATCTTCATCATCTTCATCTTCATCATTATCATCATCTATATAACTCTCGTGTGTTGGTCAGTCTAACTCTCTTACTATATTAGTTACAAGGATATAATTGTCCGCTATTAGTCATTTCATGTATCACCTCAATTGCAGGATGGGAAATGGTACTTTGAGTTACAATTTCAGTCGCTTGGATCAACTTATTGATCTGCTCTGGCAGAATAATCTGAGTCCAGGATTTGAAATCATGGGCAACCCTTCAAATTACTTCAAGAATTTCGACTCGGACAAATACATACGTGATTGGTCAGAAATGGTCAGAGTTCTGGCAAAGAGATACATCGGTAAGTATGAGGGGATTCCCAAATCCTGGAAAGATACAAGTCAGCTAGTTTATTCTTACACCCTCCTTGACTGAAATAGCTTCAGACTCATTCATTCTGTTTTGAGAAGAATTTAAAGTCTTCAAAAATTGTGTGTACATGTGCATGCATTAATCAATCACTAGTGTTTGTCATACATGTTCATATCTCACGCAACTGGATAATATACTGGGTTCACGCTGAGCTGTATCATGATTTACAGCGAGGGCACGACTTATCGGAACATCAAATTAGGTAATTACCCAGCAACTTAGCTGAGCACTTTGCAATTTGACCTGGCATTTACCTAAACAAGAGTCTGTTTTATGGTCTGAAGACTGATAAGATATCCACCAAACTCAGCAGGCAGCTCCCACTAAGTAAACTGATATGCCTACACAGGAACAACCCATTTTCAACTGGCATCTAGTTCATGGGAAAATTGTGAAAAGGGAGAATACATATAATGATGTAACACAATCTATTGTACTAATTTTGTGTCCTGAGCCTGAACCTGACAGGTTTTGCCTCTGTATGTTATTTGGAATTGAAACATTGCAGCATCCCTTGTAAATCTAGAGTTACAAAACTCGTGAAATTTACCACCTTCCATGAGCCCACCACCGACGTTGATGGAACAGTCCATTTTTATCATATGATTGGATGGTTGCTCTGACAGTCAGTGTTTCTTCAATGTATGTAAAACTGGTAATAACATGCATATATACAAAAACAGGACACAAAATGACAGCGGCAAATCATGTTTTACACTTTACAACATTTTATTCCGGCCCTTCAAAACTCCCCCATCAACTACATGCAGCTGCCAGTCAAAAATGTTTTTTCCAGTGTAGGCATATCAGTTTACTCAGTGGAGGAGCTGCCTGCTGAGTGTGGTGGATATCTTATCAGTCTTCAGACCATAAAACAGACTCTTGTTTAGGTAAATGCCAGGTCAAATAGCAAAGTACTCAGCCAAGTTGCTGGGTAATTACCTAATTTGGTGTTCCGATAACTCGTGCGCCAAGTGTAACGTTATCCTAGGGAGTATCGTTCTATATGTTTACTATGAAAGGCTCCCTTAACAAGTGCATACTGTACCTACAATTAGATGTACAGAAGCTTATTGTTTTCTATTCAGAATTTAAGAAAATATCTTTTAACAAGTGGAAGAGATACTTGGTTATTTTCAGATTAATCCTCAGTAACGAATTTCAGATATGGTTTCATATTATGTGGTATTTTACAGTTCTGATTCAAAGGGTCCTCCATATACATGTACCCACCAACACCTCTATATGCAGCAACATGGACTGTCCCTGATGTAACAAACAAGGAAATCATTCCATTTCATTGTATTATGGAGGGGATGTTTTGCTCATTCTCAGCAGCACAGTGTGATTGCATTTCATCCTGACAGATCAGTATGGCTTAGGTTATGTGTCCGAGTGGAACTTTGAAACCTGGAATGAACCAGATCATCGTGACTTTGATGTTGTCAACATGACCACTCAAGGTAAAGGAGCTTTATTTAATGTGTCATCTTTCATTCTTTTCCAGATCAATACGGACTTGGATATGTCTCACAATGGAACTTTGAAACTTGGAATGAACCTGATAATCATGACTTCGATGATGTTGATTTCTCTCTACAAGGTCGATATCTGTTTATGCATATTGATAAAAATGTTTTTAGAGATTCTGTGCTCTTGGCCTCATGTACACAGCATCTAAGTGCTAATTATTTATTGTGGTGTCCAAGACTTGTCCTTGTATCAGCACACAAGGAAGTATGCACCTCCAAACAGCGATTTAAACTTTAATAACTGTAAAGTGTGTGACTGCTTCATGGCTAGTTATTGCTTTTTCTGAGCACCAGCATGGTGTGTCCTTCTGGACTTTGGCATCCTAGAGAAGTTAATGATTATTCGTATTTGTTCAAATTATGGCCAAATCATCAACAGTATTGTAATGATGGCCTCACAATCTGTCCTATGGCTCCTCAGCAGAGCTTTGCTGTGTGTTGGAAATTGATCAGCAATGAGACTATAAACATGATACAATGTATCATATTTCATGCATACTTGTATATAAATGTTATGGAATGGGAGCACAGTGCCATTGATGCTATTTTATGTCACCAGGGTTTCTCAACTATTATGATGCCTGCTCAGAAGGGTTGAAAGCAGCAAGTCCACAGCTCAAATTTGGAGGACCGGGAGGGGGCTGCAAAGACCCTCCCAAATCGCCCATTTGTTGGGCATTACTTGAACACTGCGAAAGTGGAAAGAATTACTTCACAGGAGAGATTGGCGTTAGACTGGACTATATTTCAATTCACCATAAGGTGAGTGATTCATGCATGGGTCTATAATGCTCAGAAACCTTTCAATTCACCACAAGGTGAGTGATTCAAGTGTCTATAATGATCATAAACCTTTCAGTTCACCATAAGGTGAGTGATTCATGTGTCTGTAATGCTCAAAAACCGTTCCCATTTTGAGTGGCAGAGTGATGTACAATGTGTATTACCATTAGAATGAGATTTGGAATGAATATAAATTATAGCTTTATGATAATACAAATCATCAACAGATGGACAGTGTGGTTGTACAAACACTGTAAATCTTGTGAAGAGAAATGAAAAGGAGATATAAGAGAAAGATTGTCAATAAATAGCAAACCCATGTCCATCATATTTGACAAGTTTCTGTCTCATACACATACAATGTTGACCACTTCAGGCTCAACCTGCTGAATTACAATTACAAAATATACCAAGAGATTTCCAGTGATAATATTCAATATTATATGCTTGATAAAAAACAAAATGATCTAAAAACAGCAAAAACCAAATGCGAAACATTTTTTAATGATTAGAAAAATTTTATATGAGTCAACAATGATTTTAAATTAAATTAAAAGATCATTGCACTACTGATATACATAAATGTACATATGAAGACATGTACCAGCTGAAGTCAGAAGTGATATTAAAATTCATCTTGATGCTCTTTGCTGATTAAGAAATCTCCAGAAGTACGTGCAGACTAAAAAAATCTGAGACAAGATTAGATTGGTGAGTCTCGTGATGATAATACAGGAAGATTGAATGTTTTGTCAATGAAGTCAGTCAGAAATCATGAGAGACTGATCCGTCTCTGGAGTAGACTTTTGATAGATGGAATGTTTGCTGAGGTGTTTGTGCTTGGATTGACGTACACATCGTCGTTATTCCACACATATCAGGTTTGTAGCCTCTGGGTGGATTGTCTTGTAGGAAACAAATGAAACAAAGCCTTGTTTGAGTGTGGGGTCACCCATGGGATGATGACTGGCTCAACGTAACACTGGAAGTTGTCAGTGTTTGTTAGGAATGGATTATCAGAAGACCTAGTGTTAGCTTTGTATTGGATTTGTGAAGCAATTTTTATCAAACCCTGGAGGAAAGGATGATGATTGTTCTGGCTTAACTTCGTTTTTGACTCTCGGATTTTGCCAAACATGTTTGCATAGTCCTAATATTGATGGAATGTGTATAGACTTGATTCGCACCAATGCAATATTGATTTCATGCACAGGGTGAAGGGTCGTCTTCCTATTTACTCAACACTGAGTTAGAAACCATCCAGCGAATGCAGCTGATGCATCCCAAGTTGGCGTATCTACCGTTCTACAATGAGTAAGAAACATTTGACATTTCTGCATCTTGAGACAGCGTTGCAATCTGGGATATTTTCTCTGTAACCGTGACAGCATCTGGTCTCCAGGGGGCTGGCAAAGTCATCTGTGAAAATAGTTATCTTGTTCAGTTTGTGATTTACTATGAGAATCTGGCTTGTGAACACCAGATAACATGTTTTATGTATCAGTCAGTGTCAATGGTAAATTTGATCAGGGGAAACAAGTAAACCTATATTTCATTACTTTGTAAATATAAGTGTTAGTGTGAACATGCTAATATGGTTTAGTGATGAACATGTGTCTGTATATACAATGTATGTATTGAATGCATCTCATGCACTTGTGTCTGCGTGGAACTTTACATGTGTTTTTTTATTACTTTTAAAGGCCCAGTGGCTGTAACCTTCAATGATGTATTTAAGGTTTTTGTTTTATATGTCACTTCCAAGTCCTTGTTCTTCTCCCCAAAGCAGGTTGAAACACAAACTGTTTATTTTGTCGTCACAGCATCTATACAATCATGTAAAATGCGCTGTTATTGTTTACATTTGAATTCTAGTCCGGACCAGAATTCACCTGTCAACAATAACGATGCAATTTACACATGTACCAGGCTTAGTTGACAAAATCAACACGGAGTATCTCAACATGCTTTTGGAAGCAAAACAGAAAAAAAAATGTAGTTGACATAAAAAACTAAAATAGTGAAAAAAAATCATCAAAAGTTACAAATACTGGCCGTTTAACACAGTGTAACTATATATATATATATATATTATATATATATATATATATATATATATATATATATATATATATATATATATATATATATATATTTATGGAGTTTTTCACAAAGTTTAGCATGTATTATATAATGATCTATATTGGAGGGACATTAAAAAATTGACTGCGAATCTCAATTTTTGTGTCTGTCAGTGAAGCGGATCCATTGGTTGGCTGGAGTAAAGGTGAAGATTGGAGAGCTGATGCCAGATATGCTGCAGTGGTTGCCAAGGTACTGAAAAAACAACTGATGCCCCTGGGATGGGATAAAAAGGCATTTTATCAGTCTAACCAGTAACACTACCTATTCATGGCACAACAATATTGACTTTCACCAAGATTTGCTCAGTGATTAATGTATTCCCATAGACTCTTGAAGGTTTACATGTATCAATTTTGATTCTCAAATTTATCTGTTCACCCCAATTCACTGGAAACAGAATCACAGTCACTATTGTTAATGCTGGGATCGGGCCAAACCATGAAATGATGGTCTTGGAACACCAGTTGAATTTCTGCTGTCTTTCTGCATACTAAGGACTATACTGGTAAAATGAGAGTACGTAGTTGCATTCTTGATACATTACCCTAAACAATTAAAGTGTGAGTGGCATCTGCCCTTGATTAATCTTTTTAAGAGAAAGTTTTTGATTGGTTAAAATATCATTTGCTAATCGATGCAAACTCTTATTAATAACAGATTATAGCTCAGCATCAGAACCTCATTCTCAGCAAACCTGGCAACACCATCCACTACGCACTGCTTAGCAACGACAACGGCTTCATGAATTTCAATCCTCACTTCTTTGACGAAAGGACTCTGTTGGCAAGATTTCAGATGAACAACACAAAGCCACGCAGCGTGCAGTTCATCAAGAAGCCTGTATTCAGTGTGATGGGACTGCTGGCTCTACTTGGAGAGGAACAATTGCAGGCAGTAGTCAAAGGTATATGAACAATATTGTGCCCTCTAGTGTCATCCACTTGTGATAGAAATGTTTTTGTGTTACGTCACCATTTGAAGAATTTTATTCAAAAACCCCTAATTTGTATGCTTCAGATACGTTTACATGAGCTCTTTTCCCAAAACAAAGTAAATATCAATCAATAAAAGCAATTAAAAAGTGCTTTCATCAACTATCAGAATGTTTCAGATTTTACATCTTATTGATGTAAATTATCAAGTGATATATGTTTCTAACAAAAGGATGTTTTATCTTTCAGTTGATGGATCAGCAGTGAGTAATACTAGCAATGTTGGTGTCATTGCATCTCAACACACACCAACTTTCAATGGCACAGCGGACAGGTTAGTTTTCCATCTAAATGATGAAGATTGTGAGGATGTGATCATCATCATTTTTCACCTCCTGGTGTTTCACCCCCTCCCCCAGTTTTCCTTACCCTTCCATGTGCTCATCCATACCATCAACCTACCGACACCCTTCGTCTTTTCTCTTTCTTCTTTCAGATACAGTGATACATTGATTCCCAATTTCTATATCTGTGTGTTCTCATATTATATCATATATCATGATCTTTATATTAAATTTAATAATCCCATACAGCGATCAATTCCAACTATTATATGAATTCTTTTTAGATATCTGCTTTTGATTGCTATGAGCTGGTTCTCGAAATAAATAAATAAATAAATAAATAATAAAAATAAATATTGAGTCAAACAACTGCAGGGTTAGACAAGGGTGGAAATGCATGCATGCCAGTAATAATATGTATAACATGCCACATGCTCATTCCGTGTCGCGATTCGCCAGAATACGTCACGTGATGAGAAAATAGATACGTCTACTTCCCACCGGATCGACAAAAGTAATGTCAGAGGGTATTTTTTGAAAAGCTATTTCCTTAGGGAAATAGTTCTGACCAAATTTGGAAAAGTGCCCGGTCACGTGACCGTAGTGTCGTCTGCAGCTTTGCAACAATGGCGGGTGACTAGTACGTGATGTGCGTCCGGGATAGGTGACGACACATTCTCTAAAACAGATTTTCCAACATTTTCCAACATTCCAACAGCGTAGGAACTTGAACAGCTCATCGACGGAAAAGATTAAAGTGCAACTAAGGATGTCGCTAGGTATGCTTAGAATATTTTTTGAAAGCAAGTGGTACCACTTACAACTGAAACCGCGCGCTGTCGAAACATCGCCCAGTAAACTTGTCACAATGGATTGTTGCATTGCAAAATATCAAAACACATTAAAAACTATATAACAATACAACATGAGCATGTGGTGTGTTATAAAACACCTATAGCCTGGTCTTTATTCGGGCTATAGCGCCCGTCTATTACCCCTCGTGGCCAGGGAATAGCGATGTGTTTCTGGTAACAAATGGCCCCTCAGTGTAATAGACGGGCGCTATAGCCCTCATGACCAGGCAATAGATGTTTAATATCCAACCTCTCATGCACTGCCCTAACGCTCAAACCTCGACCTTTCAACCTGGGGATCTGTTCTCATTTCATCGGTACACCCCATCCTGTCAGAAAACACAGAGAATAAATTCATTCATGTATTTTGATCTTTATGTTTCAGTTGGCAAGCGGCCATACTGATATACAACAGCGACGACACAAGTCATTCCTTTGGTCAGGACACAATCATGCTAAATTTACCACTTTTTGATAGAACGAAGAAAAGACCGAACAGTAAGTATATCAACTCCAAATAATAGATTCTAAAGTTGACCTTGGCTAGTGCATTTATTTGCAATACATAATCATCCTAGATTTTGTACAATATGTCAAGTATTTTTACTTTTATCGATACAGCTTCAAAATAAATCTTCTCATCTTTTTTTCCTGGAGTATTCACTGCAATATGTGAAACCAGTCATTGATCAAAATCTGGCTCAGTGTTTCTGTAAAAAGAAAGAAATAAGCTTTTCAATTGATGTTATAGATTTGGCAATTTCACCTTCATACATACACGTAATACTCATGGACAATTCTTCCTAGCTGCTTTTTAGACTCATTGTTTTACTGAGTGAGACATTTCCAACATATTGTCACAACTTTTAGAGAAAAGATTTGTGTAGCTTGTATTTATTTTGATAAAAACACTAATGTTGAAAAACACACAATGACACCAATGTCTTGTCTCATGGACATACAGCTAATGATAACTGGCATAGTAAGCAGTGAAAAAGTATATTAAGAAACCTAATGCTATTGCCTTAAAGAAAGAAAGAGCAACACTTTACAAACACCCATAATAGCATATGTATTCCGTCTGGTTCATTCAAAGGTGAATTGCTATATGCAGTGTATCTGATTGACAATCAACACGGCAATCCCAATGCACTCTGGGAAAAGATGGGCAAACCAGTCTTCCCAACAAAGGATCAATTTAGAGAAATGAGGAAACAGCAGGTGAGAGAGAGAGAGACAGACAGACAGACAGTGTCATTTGGGTGGGCATGTAGTCGTATACACTGTTAAAAACTCATGTTGGTTTTCATAAAACACTAGCAATTATTTGCTGCTGTTTTCAGCATTTCTTTACCTTACTATGAAAGAACATGCACAGTTTTCTGTTTTAATTGAGATAACACCAAATGTCCTGTGAAGTCTATGAATGAATGGATTATTTGCATAATATTTCATTTAAATATGCAAGGTTTGAAAAGATCGTCATAAAAATGTATTATAATTTATTCAGAATTGTTGTGATGCATTTTTTGCATGGCTGTTGTGATGATTTAAGTCTGGTGATCATTTTAAAGAATAACTTTGGTATCATCATATGAATAGAAATAAGAATTTTCCCATTTTCTGTAGACAGTTTACTGTGTATTCACATTTTATTGACATGTGTAATTCTTGGAAAAGTTCATAAAGATTTTGTTAATAATGAGAACCCACGCTTTTTGTAACATTCCACCGTTGACCAAACATAAAATGACAAATATTAGGCAATCAAAGTTTACGAACACATTCTCTCATTCCGTAAAGTTGACAAAAATTTAACAAATATTGAGCACAGTTATCTTCTATAAATACCAAACAAAGTTTGTGTAAAGATAATAAAAAATTCAGTCAAATTTACTCTTAATACAATGTCACTCAAATTTATTCTGATCACACTTAATGTACACATTAATTTCCTGCATAAACAGAAGGAAATATTTGAAAATCTGTTCTTTTATCATTTGAAATAATTTTGTTAAATTTGGACACATTCATTAATAACATTTACCCTAAAATTTACACTACCGACGAATCCTTTAAGGTAGTATGCGCCTCAATTTGAAAGATTTAATCTTTCGCTCAAATAAAACTTTCCTGTAGGAAACTTCAGTAATTTTTTTTTTTCAAATAAAAAAATAGGAGGTCATGCAAATTTTGGTAATTTGGAAACAAATTACCTAAAATTTACCATTATTTGAAATTCAAAATGGCTGCCCTCTCAGTGTTAATTAAATCTGTAATTTTCACAAAAGTCTAGAATGAAATGTGAAAACTTTATTCACTCCAAAATCTTCAAAATGAGCCCATACAAGCAGTACACTGGAAGAGTATTGTAAAAAATATGAGAGACTGTATATCTGTCCTCGAGGTGTATTCTACACTTAATTTATAAAATTAAAGTGTTATGCAGTTACAAGGCAGCAGTGATTATAGAACTGTCATTGTACTTTGAATTTTTCAACTTTACAGGAGGCAGTGAGAATTCAAGATCCAAAACCTTTCACAGCAAGCACAACCCATATGCAAATAAAACTGAACATGCCAGGGATTTCATTGGTTCACATATGTGAGAAACCAGATGTACAACCAGATCAGGTGAGACAGAACTGTTCTATGGTTGGTGATCTGATGAAAAAAAATTGTAAATTTGAGTGGGATACACTGGTGTATGTGGTGTCCTTGTGATTTAATAGTTAAATTTCAAGTAGATTGGTGTAAAATTCAGAATTCCAACAAATTTTACATGCCAGTAGTACCATAGATGTAATTACGGCTGCTCATAAAATGCCCTGGATTATTTTTGATGCAGCCAAGGGACCCTGGTATCGGGAGTTTTTAGACTTGTTGGACTGCATTTTGAAAACTTACTGATAACTTTATTCACCTCACCGCTAACTTGAGAAAGTGTATTTAATGCTGTTTTGGCAAGAACGCTGATCGACTGCAGTTTTTATCACTTTCTAAATCCTGAAAGATGTGCATGTTGTTGGTGGTTCAATCAAACTATGACATTGTGTAGGTACATGATTTGTGGCGTCGGTTTAGCACTGTAGTCAGCTGATTCTCAAACATGCAATAGGCCATAGAGGTCAACCCTTTGACGGCAAGTTCTATGGTCCAACCGCATGGTTGAGAACATTTGGACGAAACCAAATGGAGGTGGTGAAGGGTTCTACATGGTCATGTCTCAGTACCAAGACAGGGGAAGTCTACCCTCTCCTGATACTGTTCTGTGCCCTCACAGGTGACAGGTGTTCGTCTTCACAACATCATCAACCAAGATGTCCTGATCATATGGGACGATGGCTGTGTCAACTCAAAGTGTATCAAAACCTATGAAGTGGAGTTTTCATCAAAAAGTGTCCAGGGGCCATATCAGAGAGTCAATGATGTGGATTTGATTTTCACAGCGTACCTCTACTCACCTAAGAATTCCACAAACAGTAAGTTATGACATCCTATGCTTAGGCAAAAAAAATGTTTCTGGTAACTCTTCCCACCCGAGAACAACTTGCGGACTTGGAGACAATTTTTTTCACATTTTCAAATAATTCTCAATATTTTGCAGAATTTTATAGGTGTCAGCCAACAAAAATAAAAAGAATTACCTCCGACCTACGTACCCTAATTTTCCGAGTCATGTTACTGGAAATGATTTTTTTTTATTTGGCCATATCACATATACTGTACAGTCTCTGTCTGATGAGTGCTAGGTCAAAGGTTGGAGGTCAAGGGGGATTTTGTGGAAGACAGAGGACCCAAATGATCATTTGTGTCAGGGCTTTTTGTCATGTTAAACAATTGATGAGGGTATTCAAAAATTTTGTTTATTAAGAGACTGAAGAGGATTTGAACAGTATGTCATACTTTGGATGGGTAGTATTGTGTGACAGACAGCTGAGAGTGCACCGAAATTATTAAAGCTTGTTAGATAGGGTAAGGCTAACAAGTTTAATGGCCCTACAGATACTGAAAATCCAGTTCAAAATGTATCTGAATTAGAGAAAGTCTGCTTATGAAGTCAAATTATTCTATCTTTGTTGTGGCAAATTTCAGTTTGGTCTCAGAGCATTCTAAATGGGTGTAGGTGAGTGACAAATAAACCATAAAAATGTGAAAGCAAAGGAAAAAGGGAAGTTTGTTACATTTATCATAAAAAATTGGAAATAACTTGTATTTAAATATAGTAATCGATACGGTTACAACTCTACAGACAAGGAAGTACACTGTGTATCAAGTCTATTTAACAAGGCATATCAGAAAGAAAAGGACAATGTTGAAAGTAAAAGGTCCACAAAATAGGATGGACTTGTTGATTGAAAGTGTTGTATTTGCTAGATTGCAATTTAGATCTTCCCAAATAGTGTAGCATTGTCACGGATCACCTTACAATAAAACATTCTTCTAACTGTTTTAGCTAAAGTCAATGGTTCATTAATTTAGAGGTCCACCTAATTCATTTATTTTTCTCTGTTGGCAATGTTCGTTGTGTCGTGTTAGCTGAATTAGCAGCCTGCTGATCCAGTTAAAATTCCAGTTTTGCTGAAAAAAGATGCACCTTATTCAAAGTGTCTTACGGTATTCCTGCCTCTCCTAGCTGAGCCTTATACTTCCTATTATCTAACTTGTGATTTTTCTCACAACTTTTTGATTTTCAGGCAAGTACCAGTCATCCATTGCAGGATTCTACCGGGTTCGGGCAGTGGACTATTGGAATGCACCAGGAGAATACTCCATTCCTGTACAACTCAAAGTGTAGCTCACTTTGATGGAGCACTGTACTGTGATGCAAATTACATGAATGAACTATACAAGGATTGCTTTTGTCTTCCTGATCTAATGACATGCAATACTGTTGTTGGAAAAATTTTGAGGATATTTACTTACAGATGTTAATTTTACCAATAAATGCTGGAGCAACTTTCACTCGTCAAAGTAAACCAGTTTACCCACAGAACATAGAGGGAACATAACCAAATGAGAAAATTGAAAATCCTCACTCTTCACTCTTCTGAGTCACTATCAAGAACATTTCTTTGTGAAAGCATTTTATTCACTACTCCATGCAAAGTTGTATAGAGATGTGTATTTTTTTCATTCAGAACTAACTTTCAGTTGGTGAGCTGTCAACAGAGGATATGGTTATGAAGTAATGATCATCGTAGTTTCAAAGTTTTGATCAAACTGCGTGTTACATATTCACAAGCATAGCAGTAAACTGAAGCAGTCACTAGTCTTTGGTAGTTTAGTATGTCAATCATGATATTTTGTAATCTGTTTTAATTGATCAGAACAATCTCATGCTTTTGATATTAAATTCTCAAGATATGTATACATTATTTGATGGGATATAAATAAAATTATTGTTTCATCAAGTGTGTAACAAAGATTGGAAAACAAATATCCTTTTCTTTATACTTTTATTCAAAGCCCATTAAAGTCTCAAAACATTTACTTATTATCTTGGACAACAAATGTACTTATGTACAGAAAAGGCCACGGCTTATTTGAATTGAAAATACTTTCCTTGAAAAGTGATGTGAAATACCATTCCTGTCCGATAATGTGTTAACAGACTTCGTAAGTTAAGTAACTCCTTTCCACCAATGTGGTTTGGCATAAACCCTTTGTATTCTATGGTGAGTGTAGACCTGTTTACAGGGTAATGGTGTATGAGGGTTAAGCGACATCTGTGTTAAGTACACAAGTTTCACAAACGCTACTTGAGAATTCACAGGTAGATTACCATTGTACCAGTTTACTAGGTCAATGAGGACTCCATGTATATAGAGATTTTTCTCGATATGGACTTCATCAGTATATAAAACTTCACTATATGAAAAATCAGATTTCTGAGTATTGACATGTCAAAATCTTTCCAGAAATATAAAGGACCCTAAAATTCATTGATGCTGGGGGTTAAGATATAAGCTAGGTCTTACTTGGTTAGTAATGGCCTTGCATACTTGTACTACAGTCAAAATTTTACTTTGTACTATTGCTACTTGGTTGTCCACAACACAGGAAAGGATATTTGCAGCAAAATATTTCTTATGATTTCAACTGCCTTTTCTGAAAATAAAGTCCTGAGTACAACACAACAAAACATGAAATTCCTCCATCAAAACAGTTCATAATGATTATATGGGTTCTTCTGATTGGCAGTTTTCGAAGCTATTAGTACAGAAATCAACTATAAACTATATTGTATTGTAGAAGCCAGCTGCAATAACTTATAATTTCATATGCATTTCTCTTGTATCTACGTTGACACCATGTGATTTTACAGGTGCAGAATTGTCCTCTTTGATTTGTCTTTCTCCAAACATGGGACCACATCATGAAAAATGTCACACATGAAATAATGTGCATCAAAATGTAAGATACAGACTTCACAAAACCAGTGACTAAACTAGACCAGTGCAGAAATTTCCACAACAAAGAAAATGATTGGATAGCAGTGAAGGCACTGGCAGAAGACAGTCATATTAAGATCCATCAAAAGTTAATTGTCTTGTGTGTTAAAGATCATATGGTCCCTCTACTGTGAGACCTTATACAAACATGTGACAGTGTTTTCATGTTGCAGCACAGTTTTGTCGATTGTAGTGTTTGTCTTTGGGTAAAAATGCACCTCCAGACTTAACCATAAATGATTTCATTGTCAGGGTACAACAAAACAAAAAACATTTAATTCTTGAGTCTTCGTTTTCTCTCGCGTTCCATCATCTTAGCTTTAGTCCAGGTTTCCTTGCTCAGCGTCTTCTGACCAAGTGTCAAAGATAACCATCTGAAAAGACAATTGTGGTACCTGTTGAAGTTTGTGCTATCTCACTTAGACATAATGGACATGTGTAACACATGAAATTTTTGTTGATATGTCTTACTAAGTTCAAGAAAGAAGATCTAAAGTTAAGTTGATAAGGTTCTTTCTGAACTGATGTAGACCGGCAATTCTTAGAAATTGATCAATAAATATTATCTATTATGAATTTTCTTTGAAAAAACCTACATACTAATCATAACAAGAATGATAATGTACGAGAATGTTCCATTCACAGTGGTTTTAGGTCTCTTCACGACTGTATATTTTAATATTATTTCCACAAGTGACCACTGGTGGCGCTCTTCTACAGCACATAATACAGATTGATTGCATGACGTTTTCCTTTGCAGCAAATGAGGCCAAGATATGACTTCACTGTGGAAGATTCAAATTACAAACCTTGATACAACTAGTAACAGATGGAAGTCATCCGCTGTCATACTCTGTGGATCATTCTTGCGCATCTCTACAAAATCTTCCTCCACAGCCTGGAGTGTAAAATTGAAAAAATATCGATGTCAGAAGTTAATAATTGTATGCCATCTTGAGAATTTATGAAAATAGATCGACAAGTAAACTGTGTTATGGTAACATACATCACTGTTTCAAATTTGAAAGGGAATTATGTTACCTACATTAAAACTACCATATGCAAAACGGTACAGATTTCTCAGTCACATATGATACATGGTGAACATGAATACTCGGTATCTAGAGACTGTGTCAAATATGCTACTGCATTTTAGTGGCATTGCTTTGCTGATAGAAAGTGAGGAACTGATGATCTATCAACACGATGTACAACGAAAAAGAAACCTTTTGAGACACCAACCTTTTGCAGATCTTCTGTTAAATTGTAATCCAACAGCTCTACCAGACCAAGGTATGACCTGAACTTTGACATAAGTACTGAGGTCAAGGACCTATAGACCGTGGCAAACACTTCCTCAACTGGTGTAGCGACATTCGCTGATTTGATGGGCACTTGGCAGTCACTCTGAGGATAGAGAAAGACCAAAAGAATGTCACTTCAAAATTTGGGTTTTCTCAAGAGCATGTACAAGCATAATTAACCGTAGGATTTCCCTCATCAGTGTTCAATATCTGCAGCAATACATTCTAATTTCAGTGTGGTTACTGGGCACCATACACCATACAATTTTTATGGACATAAAATCATAGAATTTGAATACAAAATGGCAAACTATGTAAAGATCAATTTTCATAGTATACAAGCATACAGAAAATAAACATTCAAATCCAATTATTCATTTGAAACCTAAAGTGACAAAAAAGTCGTTGACTACTTTCAGGCTTTCAGTGATGCTGTTTGTACAATCTTGAATGCTATTACGACAATACTTCAGAATTTCACACTTTGTAAGGTGAAACACAATTCTTAAAAACCTATTGAAGATAATGAAGACTTGTTACTCACAGGAAGTATTGACTTTCCTTCTGAAAGAGTCAAGACCTTTATGTTAGTTGGAAATTCTGCCCTGTGGAAGTTGAAATCATAGTCTACTTTTTGCCAGGAAATCACGTTTCCAAGGGCGGCCATATTCTGCACACCTGTGTAAAGAATGTGGAGATAACCTAGCATAAACATCCACTACATAATATAGAAATCCAGAAATCCCAAAGAAATTTACAATTCTTGATAGAAGGCTCATATTCCATCACAAACATACGATACATGTTGGCTGGTGACTTGGATTTGTCCATTGTAGATATGATTATTTTGCCATGTATTTCATCAAAAAATGTATCTTTGAGAATTAATCTTATTCAAGTATAGTTAACAATCTTACAAGGCCTTTTTTCCCAAAATAAGCAGATATGGTGGGTATCATATGAACTGAAACTACAACAATTAAAGACATGATATACAGATAATTTGACACATACCATTAGTATCAAGCTGGCCTGGTTGCAAGGCAGTCTCATCAACCACAAGATGAGTTCTCTCACTCAGCTGTAACAGACCACTACACAATCTATTCGCTGTGTAGTCTTTCCTTGGAATAAACTTCAGTGTGTTCATGTTCTCCAGACTCAGCTGCAAAAAGTGACACTGTGAAAGGAAAGAAACATCGATTAACATTATTTCAAATTTTTTAACATTTCGTTCAATGTTAGCCCTTATCCTGCCAAGTTCAAATATCGCCACCAGTTCAAGTTGGTTAAAATTAATAAGGCATAAACATTCCCAATATGGTGTGTTCTGATAAAGGACTTGAACAGTTGAAGGTCCCCTGAAAACATAGATACTGTGAACATGATTCTTGCTGACTTGACCCACTATAACATACGTGCTATTTGGTTGAAAATACATGTAATTTTAGCTCAGTACTCCTTTTTCCGGGCCTGGCAGGGAGGGGGTTAAATGTCGGAGAAGAAATATCCTGAAGTTTTCATACTTCATACATGTACTGTAGGCAAGACATGTTTGCAGGTTGTTATGCATCAAACTGAAATAACTTTGGCAAATGGCAAGCTTAGATCAGATTACATGTAAAACACCATGTGTATTTGTATGAGCATACATTTTGCATGGACGAGTTTGCGATGATGTTCACAACAAATTAACAAATTACGCTCTTCGTGTACATAGTGTACTAACATGCTCACCTTTGCTAAAAGTTCCTCCAGAAGTTTGTAGAGCTGCTGTGGAAATGCTGAACTTGCTGGACTGTTTGTTAAGTTTAGTGAAAACTTTCCAAGTGCCAGTACATCTCTCCTGGTGTACCTACAGCATGGAATGAAACAATGGTGTTACTAGGATAGTAAGCTATCGTAAGGATGGCTAAACTATACAAATTAAATGCAATGATGGCAACACCAGCAACTGAAAGTTGCATTCTATGTAGTTTAATTTTTTGAAGGTACGCATGCCATAAGGGTTGGTAGATTTTGTCTGCAAAATCTGCACATAAAATGATTACTGTCATTTAAATATTTCACATCTTAGGGACCGTCTCAGATTGTCGCAGAAGTTCAAGAAACGAAATTCCTTCGTTTAGATCTTAACCCCCTCCCCCCTCCCCCTAAACGAAACTTCAAAAGTGCGAAATGTTCATGTCTACCTGAGAGTACATGTTGCATTTTGCTACAGCTACTAAAGACGTATGCCCCTTGCCACATTACAATTAAAGTAATCGATCAGATTTGAGTGCTAACAGGGCATTTTACCGCATAAAAATTTCATTTTATTTTACTTTCCCTTTTTGCATCTCTTGTGCTGTTCTTTGTCTTTGTGAACACGCAATTTGTACTTGGTAGGGGCGGTAAATAAGCGAGAAACTTTGACAAGGGGGCCAAGGCATGTTCAATCATATTACAACGACTATGACCAGGTGCATTACAAATGAGAATAAAGACATCTAGTGGTTAGAGCAGACGCTCATAAATTATAATAGCACATTTAAAAAAAATGATACTTTTGTCTTTGTATAATTTGATGAATGAAAGGTTTAGAATACAATGTTATTATTGGTAAATTGTGTTTGTGGCACAAACGAGATGGAAACAGTTACAAATTTGTTGGCAAGAGTGTGCAGTTTTTCTTTAATTTAAAATAAACACACGAAAACTTGTGATCACAAAATAAAAGTGCGAAAGTGAAGTTCACTAATTGAATGGAGGTCAAACCCCCTCCCCCCCCTAAACGAATGAATTTCGTTTTTTGAACTTCTGCGACAATCTGAGACGGTCCCTTATAACACCTTGACTAGGGTCATCTCCCACCAGCTCTGTCATACCACTGAGAAAATCCCTACACATATGCACCGAATACCCAACATTGTGGTGTTAATTTTTACCTCCAGCACAGATCAGACAAAATCTGCCATCAGTTTTCATGTGACTCATACAGTTACAAACTGCAAAAGGATAAAATCTGTGTGGTAACAATTATGTTTCAAGAATGGTGACATCAGACTGGCAACTAGTGACAGTTGGATGTAAAGAATGTGTACTATCATCCAAGAACAAAAAACACATTTTCATGTACCATCACCAATGACTCAATCAGTACAGTGATATCACCATACTGGATATAGAAATGCCCTTAACACATGCACTAATACGATACTTACACTGAAGACACAAGATGAAGCAACAAATACTCCGCTGCTAGACTATCACCAAACAACACTTGTTGAAACATGGCAATCAAATCTTGCCTTACTGATAATGCATCTGAAAATACTGCAATATAGAATAGAAATATGCATTTTACACAAAAATCTTGCTAATATTTGCTTTACTGCAGTTTTAAGAAACTGATTTTTTGAAGTCTAAAATTTGGGCTTTTCTTCAAAGCAGCATGATTCACATAGTTTCCAGATTTAATACTTTGGGAAAAAAGGTGTCAACTGCAACAAAATTCCTGAACTTGGATTTCAAAATCTAAGCACTTGTATCATCCAAAGGTTGTAATACTGAACAGCAAATTAAATGAGAATTGATATTTGAGGCACATAGATAACGATATTACCGAAAATCTGACACTGAACTGCGCCCTCATTGTCAACTTTGGGTGATCTTTTGATTACTCACCTGTTTGTGTTTCCTCACTTTCAATATTCTGTGGCAGTAATGGATTACAATGATGTAACTTGTTCACAACTATTGCATGAAGTCTGGGTACAAGGGATGGTGGAGGGGAGTGTGCGTGACGTTCCTCAATATCTTCCATTTCTTCACTGGGGTCAACCAGAGTGTGTACTTCTCTGCAATCAAATCAAACAATGCATGATGGCCATTGGTAGTGATTGATTCCCCTACTTTGCATATTTAAGGGCGGCGAAGAAGACACAAGTTGACAGTGCTTTCTTTAATGCAAGATAATTCAGGTACTCCTCTCTTATATCATGTGTGGAATCTGCACACACACTTTCTTTATTATCATCAAGGTTGCATTCAGGCAGCCATATTTCTGGGTACATTTCAAAACTGACATGCAACTGAGGAGACTGAATGGTAGACACAGAATAAATGACAGGTAGTACAGAGGAAGGGAGGCAGACAGATCAAGAGAAACAAAAGGGGGAGGAGGGAATGAATGGAGGAAGCACTTACTGATGATGATTTATTGTTGCTAGAGCTGGGTCTACTGACAAAACCCCGATGAATTCAATCACATCGTTGACCCGAAACTGATCAAAGTTCTCATATACCTGAAGCAGAAAACACAGACATTGATGAACATCAAAGTCAAGCACACTCTGTAACAGTATTCTGTAAGAACAATGATTTGATTAGAACTTGTAATTTTATGAAACAGGCTTTCAGAACATGTTTGAACAGACCTTAACATGAGACTGTTCTAAACTAGTAGTTTCAACATACCTTCACTAAACATGCTGGGCCCTTCTCTCCCGGTAGTGGAAAATTCAAATTTGGTGTTATGGTGCCCGATGCACTGCATTCCTCTTCTGTCCTTGACCTTTTGTTATCCGAACTCTGACTTTCTGTTTCCATGGCAACTCTATCTTCCTTGTCAAATGGCACTGCATTGGAATCTGACTCCATGTTACTTTCATTCTCGTCCGTTTCGAGGCTTCGTTTTTGTCTGAAGGCTGTGTATGATGTGGAGGGTGTGACCTTGGCCTGACTCTCACTGGAGAAAGCTTGCAGGTTGTTAAGGTCAACAGTTTTGTGATACGTATTACAATGAATAGTTTTAGTCAACAGATATTTATAAGCCATCAAATCCAACTGTTGTTACCATAATCACAATTATTTACCTCGTCTAATGCATTGCAAATTATAAAACACCTTTGGTTTGGTCACATATAGGATATGTAAAATGGATACCTTTTTACTTGTATTTAAGTCAAAATACTGCCTTACATATGCATTAGAGACGTTTAGTTACACGTTAATTACATGTATTTTTTCCCAGAAACATGCGAAATTCGTGTAAGTTTTAAGAAACATTAATTTCTCTACAAGAGTAATATTCTAGCTCGTTGTATCCTGGAATTAAAGCGGCCTATTCTCTTTGATACAGTTATTTATGTGGTTTATTGAAATCTTTGTGGCGGCGTTCGATAAAAAGTGGAATGAGACTACAACATTTCATTCACGTCAGGAAATCATAGAAAGTACTTCTTGTGCTGGTGCAAACTCTTCGAAATATTATAATATCAAAGATTACAAGGTTTCTTGTCTAATTAGCGGAATCATCAAGAATATCTTAAAAATACTACACATCATTATGACTACATGTAAAAGTGTCGTTTGCCGTTCTGAACATCTGTTCTACATGTACGCGACGTCTGGTTGTCACGTGACAAAGACACTACACATACTGATCGAACGTAATTTCATGTAACTAAACCTCTCTATTGAATGGAGATACACTTCTTTATGAACAGCCACTCTGATATTATGTTAGGGAGGAGAAATTTTCAAAAACTGCTCAAATATAAAGCTTGTAAATTGACAAAAAAGGATATTTGTTTGACCCACTGTGTTTCACCTGGAACTGGTACACAGTACAAAGTCTGTCTGTCTAAAGTTACATTTCTTGAAGACTCAATATTGATTTGTTGGTGAGGAAGACATTCAGCAATGTCTCGGTACCGTCCTGTCCTAAGTGTCTGCAAAATTAACCATAGACCATAAATAGTCAGTTAGTTGCAAATTTGAAAACAACTATGCATTATATTGAACAGAATTATTTTTAGAATTGAACTTGAAGCAATATGATTCAAAAGAAATTCACTCAAATGTCCTAACAATAATTTATTCACATGATACTAATTTTTTTTTCTCAATGTTTACCTTTTGTCCTGTTTTTCTGTCTTCAACTTCGTAAATTCCAAGGTAGAACTCTGGATCAAACATGTCCTGTACCATACACCTGAACTTGACAAGACTGTTTGCCTTCAAGTTGTGCAACTCTGCATCATTGAGCGATGGCACCTTCAATGCAAAAACGAACCATGTAAGATTATGTGTCTTTGCCCTTCACCTCTTTAGAGCTCTGTTACTTTCCAAAGTGAGTCAATATATAAACATCGATAATAACCAATATTCTTGTAAATGCAAGATGTACATACCCAAGACAATGTTTTCTTTTCCTTTAGTTTGTTGACAAAATACCCAGCAGCATCTTTTGTCCAATCAACATTATCTTCTTCTGCAAGAAATCAAAATTTGTGGAAATCTTATCATAAATTTGAAAATTTTAATGGCCGCTTGTCGACATCATATATTTTAGCCTGGATTATATAGGTAAAGAAATCTCTGTAATAACTCATATTCTCTGAAGTACAAAAAGGCTATTCACCCTGCATAGGGGCGAACAATGTTGTTAAGCTCTTATTTACCCTGCGAGCAAAAAAGGCAATAAGAGCAACCAATAATAAAGGTCTCTGAAGCCAATCATACTCAAAGAGCGGGACAGGCCCTTTGTGTTTCTTCTCATCTTTAGCTTGGTTGCTTGGAAGAGGTTTACATCACATACATGTATTTATATTACTTTTTTAGAGTTTGGCTGGTGTCGCTGGCAATTATTCACAAACATGCCTGACTTCTATGTCTTCATTCAGGTCGAGTACATTATGTCTTGTTCATAGCTATGTGACACCCGTCTACTCGGATCAGAGCTACAGTTTGTGACAACAATGTAGGTTTGATCCTCACCCTGGCATGACTCTGGCTCAAAAACTTGGGGCTCGAAATTAGTGGTAGTCCCGCGTCCACAGACTACCAACTTTTCCCTGGGGCCATGAAATGGTAGCCCACAGGGACTACCAAAGCCTGGGACATGAAATTACTTAGTTCGACATGATGTTGATCGCTGTGTGATGACCAACGCTGATACAGTCAGCCCAGCTGGACACAGAAAGGCCAGACTATGACTCTGTCATGCAAATTGAAAGACGACAGTGCAGTCGAATTTGCTGCGACAAACTTTCAATGAAATATCATTATCTGAACTGATGTACTTGGATGACAGGCTCGGGAAATGATGGCCAATAAAAATTCATTTTCGTAGTTATTTAATCACAATGTATCAATCACAATTACACACAAAATTATAAATAGTGTCCCTAGTATTTAACCCAACACTTGACTTGGCCGACTTCATCTGATACATGTCAACATAATTATTATGCAGGTATTTTAGTATTTTAGTTAGGTATTGAGTATTATTTCCGACGAAAAAAAACTCTTCATTCAAACATGGGCTACCAGATCTTGTCACTGGGCTACCAACTTCAGAAAATGGTAGCCCAATGGGACTACCAGGGGGAAAAGTTAATTTTGAGCCCTGAAACTGAAATTAAATTATAATTGCTAACAGTTTTGATTGCTTCAGCCGTATCAGAAACAATCATGAAACTTTCACGACTCTTAAATTTGAATTTATATTCTGCATTTATGTCTTCTCAAACGTTTTGATATGGAGACTCCCTCCAAATACCAAGACGACGTGGCTTTCCATAAGCCATACTACTACAGTTAGACTCATACACTCGTCATGAATGGATATATGATTGAGCAAAAATGAGTGGTAAAAATCATCTTCAATTTTGAATACAGGAAGTATTGTTTTATTGTTGTTATTATTATTATTATTATCATTAGTAATAGTATTAGAAAGCTATATAAACAAATTGACACTTTTCTGGACAATGACAGAGCTAACTCATCAATAAATTGATTGACACTGACAGCAGAGTAGTATCCATGTATGTATGATGTTTTAATATTAGAGACATTGGGAAGACTGAAGATTTACTTGACAAAGAATTTTTGGTTGAATTGTTAGTAACCTGGGGAGTCCATACTATCATTTTTATAATTTAGAGCCCCTAAGAAAATCCCATTTAGTTTTAAAATAAAGGCGGGTCCACTAATCATTAGTCATCATGAGACATCCAATTAGCCAAAAGCATAAAATCAATATTTAAAAAAGTCAAAAAGAGTGCTAGAGCTAGAATTAATAAACAAGATATATATACTCTTGTTAAAAAAATAATTTTAGGAAGAGGTTAATAATATAGTGTATCCCTTTTCCTGCCAAGTCCATATTTCACAACCAGGTCAAGATGGTTAAAATTAATGAAACACAACGTATTCCATATGATGTATTTTAACATTATACTGTACATTTGAAGGCTGTTGAAAACATAAATACTGTAAAGTTGATTTTTTTAACAAAAGATGCTATAAGATACTAAGCCAAGTGGGTGAAAATACGTCATGTTTTGGCTCAAAACCGCTTGTTACTGACTTGGCTGATGGGAAGTGATACAGTTATTACTGTCTGGCAGGAAAGGGTTAAGGGTCTTAAAATTATAAGGAATTAATCTCTTATAAAAAACAAACCATTGTTTGGTGCTGAGCTATGCGACTGTTTGATGGACTGTTTAAAGTTAAAATAATTTTGTTTTCTCTTTGGACAAACTCTCTTGACATTCGATGGTAGATTTGTTTTACTCTCTTGTTTGTATATTTACTTATTTCTTTATTGACTAACTTACAGCATGGAGGTAGGAAGAGATTAGAAATACGCAATTTGCAGAGCCTTTCACTTATATGTGGAACTGAAGAAACCAACAAATATTCGATGGTCGAAGTCAACAAAGGAAAGTGGCCGGCGGTTGCGGCGGCTACCGGTACATGTGTGATCATGTCATACATGCACGGGCAGGTCTCACCTTTGGGTTTTCTGGAGTTGTTCTTTGTTTCGAACCTCTCTCACAGAAAGAGGAGAAAGTTTACCAAAACAATATCCTCCAACGGATATCGTTGACGAGAAAATGGGCAATCCTAACCATATTTTCGCTTTATACTACACAGTGAAACGCAAGCGTTGGCCGACACTGTCACTGTGACTTCATCATCGCGGAAGAAGTGTGGACATGTTTCACAAACAAAGATTTTTATCGATAAAAAACGGAAACTCTTACCAAATATCCTTTGAACGATATCGAGTGGACAGTTCAACCAATCCTCTATTCCAGGCATAGCGTCATTAAACTGAGCAACTTTCAATGATGTCAAGTTCAGGAGGACGTAGTGCCGGTTCTCAAAACAAGTGGCGGGAAATATTCACATGTGATCTGATAACCTTTGACTTTCCATCAAAACAATAGTGTGTTTGAAACATCTTTCCTCACGGGGCCGAATTAGCGCCATCATGCGACAGCTGTTGGCGAAACCCTCGACGTGTGCAAGAACATGGCGGACCAGAAAGACCAATCGCAGGCATCGCCACCGCTTTTATTATTTCCTCCGAGCGAAGGCCTTGCGCCACAGCTGGTGCCTGTACCGGCCACGGCTTCTCTCTTTCCCGCCGGTAAGTTTCGTGGTCATCGATTCTCCCGAGTGTACCAGTCTTCATAATATTCGAGCTGTAGTGTGGGGACCCACACCGGTTCATGATTGGACTGGAGTAGCGACACTTCCGATGCTTGTCCATTTACGTGATTGACTGGCACTGTTTTGCCAATGTCGGTCGAGTGCAAATGGCATATCGACACGTGTTACAATATTAAATGGCGTTCAAAGAGACATTTGAAAAAAATATGTTGTACTTTTGTAATTGACAATATATTTTGGCAAGGTATTATTATACGGCAGACTTCATTCTCTGAGAAATTAAACTTCGCGATTTTTATTGTTTTGGGTCATTTTCGGTCATTGACAGTTTCGCTCATCAACTTAGGTGATATTACCGGTTTTAACATTTACTTATGTGCCAGACATAGACAGGAATTTGAACCAAGTTCATGTACACAATGACAGAGAATTTCACAGAACAAATATGGTGTGGCAATTTGATGGGTGGGGTCATAGGAAACTGGTACCATGTATTTATTATGATGAAGATGATGAGTTCATATTGATGATGGCACTGTGATTATGGCAATGTCCATTGTTATTCATCACTATTCCAAGGTTTGGGTAACGTTCTGGAACCATGGTAACATTTCTGCTTTCCGAAGTAACTTTGATAGTAACTCTGGTAAAGTGACTATGATAACATTTTCTAACTAACTGTACAGAACATTTTTTTCTGACTTAACTCGCAAAACGCTGCTGTTCTAAAACAATTAGGTTGATAATGATGTAATTGTAACAGTGACTGTGAAAATATCACCAAGTTGTTAACACATGTAGCTACCTCTCAGTGGCAATAGTGAAGTAGTGACAACATTTCTCTGTAAAATCATTTTAGAACAGAAGCAACTATAGTCAGAGTTTTAGGATTGCAAACTTCTTGTTGAATCAGTCATATTTCCATGGTACTTGCTCATCAAGTCAATGAGAATGAAACAGAACTACAAGGGAGTGTTGTAGGATTAGCTTTTTTACATTTTGCATTTCTTGTAACCTTAGACACTGCCCCCTTTTGTGGAGAAACTTGGCAACCAGCTTCAAGAAGTTTTAGGAAATTGGTACCCACCTTTTCAATGAAACTAATGTATCAGTAAAGACAAGGTTTTTAAAATAACTGTTTCTGCAAAGATTGAGGTGTTTAGGTAAAATACAGCAGCTTTTTGATCTGTGATGGTAGCATTTCTTCTTTGCTCTTGTGTGATTACTTCAGTATACCCAGGGAAATGATTGAGAAACCTTAGAGGCATTGACATGCTTACTGTGCCCATGAAAAAATGCACCGAGTAAGTGAAAATATGTTTTATGTCTTATTTTCAGAGGATGGAGAAGCAGACAGTTTCCTTGGTCAGAATGATCCACTACCATCGGTAGAACAGCAAAGCCCATACTCCTTCTTTCAGCAACAACAGATGCCCTCACAGCCAGATCCATTTGCAAATCTATCCCAGCACCAACAGCAGCCGCCATTGCAGCCTCCACTGCCTGTGTCAGAGCCTCTCTCCCCTCCAACTTCCCAGTCTTATTATGTGCAGCAACAGCAAGTCGTACCACCCTCCGTGAATCAGCCTCCGCCACCAACTTATGAACAGGCAAAATATGCTGCCAAGCCACCACAGAGACCCCAAATGCCGTATTCCCATCAGACCTCACCACCACCTCCAGGTGGCGCACCTCCACCAACAACTGGGTTTGTGCCAAGAAGCCAGGTAAGAATAACTTGCAGGGTCTGTACATTCCTTGAAAGTCCTCAAGAAAGTCCATGAATTTTAAAGCCGCCTGAAAAGTCTTTGAAAATGAAATTGAATCCTGTAAAGTCTTGGAAATTAATGAGAGACTCATGATTTTTGACGATCATGAAATGATTGGTCATTGCGTTGTAGAAATGATATGTAAAATGTTACGTTAATATGATTTATTGCTGAAAGAAGCTGGAAAATGTTATTTTATATCTCAAAATGTCCTCGAAAATCTCCGAAGAAGATCCTTGAAAATCATTGAATTTTCAGTGACTTTGAGTGTATAGACCCTAATTGGAAGGAGTAACTACATGTACATTGTTAATGTTTTGTAAATTCATTCCAATATAGCTAACTTGTCTTTTCAAATTTTCTTTCCAAGTTTGATCCGAGCAAACCACCTCCAACTGCAGCAGAGATGGAACAGATGAGATCGTCTGCTCAGTCTGTCCCAAATCCACAGGCACTGTACAATCCAGTGCAAGCGCATTGGTTCTACTGTAAAGAAATTGAACACAGATCAGTGTGGAAGCCATTCTCCATGACAGATTCCTTAAAATTAGAAGAGTCCCTCACCACAGGTAGGTTGCAGTCATTGGTGTTTGCAGTTTTCCAGTTGTTTTCTGGAATACAAAGTGATCATTGTTCAGTGTTTTGTCAGAAAGCTCATCTACAAATCTGACCAACAAGTGTGGGTCAAATTTAATATTAAAGGTTTATTCTATAGGAGAGCTCGATGTTCACTTCACTTGCTGTCATAGTATACTACAAAGGTATTTTCACTTTTATATGTACAGACAATTAAAGTATCAATACGAGTGACTTTAAGTATACTTTAAGGTAGTAATACTAGTATTTGTCTTGACTTCTCTTCATTTCAACCATTTTCTTTCAAAATAAAAATAAAAACCAGGAGTGACCATGCAAATTCTGAAACCTAGAAGAGCAGATTACCATAAATCTAATGTTTGTCATTCAAAATGGCTGCCTTCCCTGTGTTAATTCAAGCAAAAAAAAATAAAATTTTTTATTTTAACAACAAAAATATGGGTGACAATTTTGTTTACTCCAAGAGCTTCAAAATGAGCTCACACAAGTGGTAGATCTGAAAAATATTGTAAAAGTTGGAGAATTTGAATATCGACCGCAATACCAGTATATCAGTGTTGCCATAGTGTGAAGAACATTTATTTCAGATGTCCTCACTCATCTCTCCTCAGTACAACAAGACCCACAGGAGAATATTGTACAGACTGATGGTGGTCGATATGATGTCAATGTGAGTGCCAGGGTACGTAATGCAGTCTACTGGGAGGAAAAACCAACCGAAGTGAGAAGATGCACATGGTTCTACAAAGGGGATGGTGATAATAAATTCACACCTTACCTGGAAAAGTTTGCTCTGAAGCTGGAGGTAAAGTCTGTAGATTTGTTTAACTCTGGAAAGGATGACTATTTGTCCAAAAGGTCATTGGTTTGCCAATGGCATGGGTCTGTCAGGAGAAAATATATAGCATGTGGAAGAACTTTGTATGATTAACTCTTACATTTAAGGACTACAGATGCATCTTAAAGCAGGATGCATATTCGATAGGAATAGACATATCTCGTAAAAACAGCATAAACTGAATAAAGTTTCAAATGAAAGTTCAGGAAACACGTAGTGGACAGGCAGTGTTGTAAAGAAATTTATGATAAGATCCAGTATGTTCTACGAAATGCTGCAATTACGTATCCAATTTAAAATGTTACATCAGTTAACCTGTAAAATTTCTGAAAATATTTTACTGTTTTCAGTATTGGATACTAGTTACATATACATGCCTAACCTTTGCCCTTTCACCTTTGCTTACGTAATGTACAACCCTAGCCCTGTTGTTGTCAATGTCTGGTTTGACCTGTATACTCCAGTAGGTGCCAGGGGGGAAGGGGCTGTTGCTTCAGCATAAGAAATGACAGAAAAAATCAAAGATACTACTGTCATGTTGAATGATGAATTTTTAACTTTGTTTAAGCAGCTGTCTTTCCAGACAACAGACTAGTAACTGGATAAAAACATTAATCTTTCCTACACACAGGAAGAGTACCAGGTGGCTGTCACAAACAACCTGTGGCATCGTCGGTTGGAATTCCCAGATGGTGAAGCAGTGGTCATGCATAATCCAAATGTCATAGTTCATTTCCGACCAACCAGTCACCCTGACGAATGGGGCACGGTTGCCGATAGCAACGTCAGACCAAGAGTTGTCAAGAGAGGAATGGATGAGGACATATCAGAAGTAGAAGAAGGTAAAAGGTCAATTTACCTGGCCTTTGGCTGAAGACAATTTTTTGCATTATTTTTTTTGTGAACGTATTTTATGTCATTTTGACCAGCTTGAGTCAGAAAAAACAGGGATATCAACATTGATATAGATAATTTTACAACATAGGATTTTAGTTGATAATTTTAAATAATTCATTCAATGTTTGTCTTTTTTTCCCCTCCTGAAGGTGAACCAAATCAAATAGATCATGTGCTATTTGTTGTACATGGAATTGGGCCGGTGTGTGATCTTAGATTTAGGAGCATCGTGGAATGTGGTAAGTTTTTGTAATGTACCCATAGTCAGGTGCAACTTTTAAAAAATCTGTTTTTTCCTTGCAATATGAACTCCAACCTTTCCTCACCAAAGACTGATGGAGTACCCTTTTCTGTTTACATGACCTCGATAACTGATTTGGCTATTTTCAGAAAACAACAAAATTTTCTCATTTTAATAGCAACTGTAAATATGAACACAATGGCTGTTATCACAAACACCTACCATACAAATACTTTTCTGGTTTCAGTTGATGATTTTAGAAGTGTCTCGCTAGCATTACTTCAGTCTCACTTTAGAAATCACCAAGAAGAGGGTAGAATAGGTCGCATTGAGTTCATCCCTGTCAGCTGGCATGACGTGTTACATGGAGATGCTACCGGAGTTGACAGGTAATAATAATTGATGAATAATTTTTTTCCCTTTTTCCTTTAAAAGCTAAATTATAGCTAAAAATTAATTCCTTTGAATTCTCAAGATGTATTTGTGAATATCAGATATTCTGTTTTATGAAATTATAAGTTCAAGTAAAAAATCTTACCACACACTTTACAACAAGAGTTAGTCTGAATCAAGTATTGGAATTTTTTATACGCTTAGTTGGATTCACCTGGTTTGTAGATTTTAGTTTCATAGGAGGTGAACAAAAATAGTGCAAATAGCATAAACGGAAATACCGGAACATTGCATATAACTTTGCCTTCAACTTTTCTACAGTTACAATATCTGTCATAAACATAGAATATGGATTTCATAAAATTATGAAGTATGAACCCTTTGAGCGCCAAAGTCTATTTTTGTCCCCTTTATTAAATAAACCCCAGTCAATTTTTCTCAGATTTTTGCCAAAATTTTGAGGAAAAAAATTGTAGCAAATGAAGTGGGATGACCACTTGGTCCAAAATTTAAAAAATCACAGAAAATTTCATAAATTGGTAAAATTTTGCACTAAAATTTTGGCGGGAGAAAATTACAGCACTCAAAGGGTTAATAAATGTACATCATAATCATGTTTTCCATAGCCATACTACATTTACATTTTGAAATATTCAAATGTAATGAAATTGTTCTGTGAGAAAACTTATCCTCTCAGTGTAACTCCTGTTTGTGAAATATCTTCAAGATTAAAGTGTGCTATTTTACATGAACTAGAGCGAAGTGGATGAAATGAATATTAAAGTGGACACACAAGCTTTCACAAAGGTTGACAGGTTTGTCAGCTGCTTTGAGTATTTAACCCAGTTTTCCTAAGTGCAATGTTGCTAGTGGTAGGCAATTTTAGAAAGCTGTGCACTAGAACGAAACCAAAATATGCTATTTTCTTATTTACAGGCAGCTGAGGAAGATTACATTACCAAGTATAGGTCGGTTACGACATTTTACCAACGACACTCTGCTGGACATTTTATTCTATAGTAGTCCTACTTATTGTCAGACAGTCTGCGACAGAGTGGCAGGTGAAATCAACCGATTATACGCCCTCTTTATGCAAAGAAACCCCAGCTTTTCTGGGAAGGCATCATTAATAGGACATAGTCTAGGTACGTCAAAGTAGGTTTCTTTTCACCCAAGTGACTTTATATCAATTTTCATAATTGATAGTTTGTCATTTTATGAAGCTTTACAGCAGTAATTAATGTGTTTGTTCAAGTACTCCACATGCATGGGGACAGATTCTAAAGAGAAGGTTAATTTGCCAATAAATTACCAATAGCACTGTTTGCGGTTACAGGTTGGTTATTAGATAAAGCTGTATGTGCACAACATCAGACTCTGCTGCATGAAATGCAGACAAAATCTCTCAGTGTTCCATGTGTGGCTGGTGTTGTAGCTTGTAGTCTTGAGCTGATAATATGTCTTTTAGCGTTCATTGTAACACTGCTGCAGTTGCCTGTTAAATTGTCTATTTGTCATTCTTGCATGCATTATTTTCATTCTGTAATCTAAATTTGTGGACAAATATTTATTTTTGCATATTAGTGAGAGAACAATGTCAATTGCGAACAGCCCTATTTAAAATTTTCATGTTGATTGACTCAGAATAATTTAGTTGTGCTTTTAATCAGAAAGAACACAGAAGCTTTAATATATGTACTGCTTGAGCTATCAATTGTAGATATTTTCATGATTAGCTGCCAAGTTTTTTTTGATCTGGAGAGGGATTTACAAGTCACCTTTGGCTAAGTATGGAACCGTTTTAGTCAAATACTTACCAGTATTTCAAAATTTGGTCACTATAGTGATCAAATTTACATGTTATAACAATGTTTGACTGTTTCATGTAATATTCAAAATGGCTGCATAAAATCTTTATGCTTGATTGTCTAAATAATAGTCATTTTGTTTTCAATGTTTGTGAAAATGTGTGAAGAAAAAACCTAGAAAGACTGAGGAAAAATATAGTTGAATATTTCTACACAAAGATGTTAACTTTTATTATTGCAGTGTTTATGTGTATATCTATTTTGTTGGACCATACATTCTATGCATAATCTCACTTATGTTTCTTTGCATCATCTTTTTTTCATTCCTCAGGTTCTTTAGTTTGTTTTGATCTGTTGTCCCATCAAAAGGACCCTAATGCCGTGGAACAGCCACCGGAGGAGGAGCCCTTGCCAGCACCGTCGCCACCTCAACAGCAGCCAGAATCTAGAACAACAGCTGAACTTGAACTAGACAGCTCATTCAATGTGTCAAGTGCGGCGGCTGAACTGGTAACCCTACCCAGCTTAGAGGAGACACTGGCACAGTTGGGTCTCAGCGGGTTCCTAGAAACTTTCCTGAAGGAACAGGTTGACATGGAGTCCTTGGTAAGGCTACAGTTTTCCTGTCGTCAAGACTTCACTTAAAGAATTCAGATATTGACATCTCATAATAAAGCTCCTTCGTCTGTATCTTTTTGTATTTACTTACCCAAAAAATGCCATTGAGTCTTGAGAGAGAGGTTTGGATTCCTGTAATTAAGCCATGTTGTCTTTGAAAATGTCAGTATTTCAATCCTTGGTGTTAGATTTGGTCGACTAAATTAACACACTTATTAGTTGCATTTGATTTCAAACCACCCTATACAACAACCCTAACATGACAAAGACACGTCTGTTTGATTTTGTCATGCACAGATAAGAAATTACTGGTAGTAAGTTTATTGAAAAATCAGTTTGTTTTTTTGTAAATTCTATGATTCAATTTTTCTCCAATAGATCATGTGTGGTGAATCTGATCTCAAGGAGATGGGGCTGCCATTGGGTCCAAGAAAGAAACTCACAGGGTTTGTCAAGGAGCTGGCTCAGAGACAGGTAACAACACATAATGCGAAGTTTAAAGCTGCAAAAGATGTAGTGTCAAGTTGTCAAAAATGTAAACATTGAGTCGAGTGACAAGGGAGCTAGTAATTTATATGCAAATTATATGTAAAAGTCAGTGCATGAGGGAGTCTCTTCACGTTGTACTGTCGTGTGTTTCTGCACACTTTTGTTTGATTAATCTTGCAAATACTAGCACATTTGTTTGAGCTCCAGACAACTTTGTTTAATGCTTGGTATTTTGCTCATGTAAGATGTGTTTCTGTCTGTCTCACCTCACCATCTGTGGCTGTGCATTTATGTTCATGTATTCCTGTCATTTTGAACTGTACAAGTAATTCTTTCTAATGTCCCGCCATATTTGATAGGAAGAGAAAAAGAAAGAAGTGGCTGAAAGAGCCAAACTTGAAGCTGAACTTCGAGCTAAGAGGAAAGAAGAAGAAAGACAACAGCAAGAACAACAACAACAGCTACAAGTACAACAGCAAGTGCAACGTCAAGAAACTGACAGCAATTTACATGGTTCAGCGATATCTGTACATGTTGATTACACACCGGGAGTTACAGGTTAGTTGCTTGTCTCTTCCATGGAAACAGAGCAAGAGGTAACTCTCCTTGCTAGCTTTGATCTAACAAACCTCTTCCTGTAATAGCCTGTAGAAGTACATTTCACAAATTGTATGTACATGTATAGTTTGGTGATACTGCAGATGAGGCATACACACATAGATGTCGGTACTTTGTTCAATGAACCTGAGGAGCAATGGAGATTTAGTGATTCTTTTTAACACCACCCCCATCCCACCAACCCCCTTTTGATGTTGTTCAAGGTTGGCACCTTCTTTGGTCAAATGGCTATCGGAATGACAAACAGCTGACTTGAAATAGTATGTGAATCCAAAAAGGTATTAGAGATTGTAAATCATCAAAGTTGATTCATATTGCCGTTGTTGATGAAATTAAATTTGAATTCTTTTTTTGAACAAAGCCTTTTTATAAATAAACTTGTGGCACTTGAGTGTTATCACAAGGCTAACCTCACAGTAATGAAATTTGCATACAGATAGTGTTTCGTTGATGTGATGCATGTCAAGATTTGGATCTGTCTCTGCAAGCACAAATAATAGGCTTGCAGCAGATCCCAGTACATGTATCATCATTGTCCTATCCCATCACTTTTTTAAACGCAAACTGAAAATACTATCATGGTTATTTTGACTAATATGTTAGAAGCTTTTTATGATGTGTGCATTTTGTAACCAGTATCTTTGATGACTTTCCTGTACATATTAACACATTATTATTATTATAATTGTGGTTGGTAATGGTTATGGTGTCTGTGTTGTTGTTATTATAAGACTGTGTTATTTCCTTCCGTGCCAGAGCATGAATTTGATAATGCTTTGTGTAATGCATATTGCTTATTAAATTAACGTGTGTAACCTCAGAAACAGGATTGATTTTATGAACGTACAAGAAGTTATTATCAATGCACCTTTGTTTCACTCTTTCAAACACCTAGATTTCATTTAAGTTAATTTGATTTCTTTGTTAATGCATTTCCCATCTGAATACCTGAGACAAAGTATTATTGTTTGTACTTTTATTTCTAATTGGTAACATAATATTTTTTTTTTATTTTCTATCTGTTGATATATGTTGTTCATTGGTGCTGTATTCACGGTGAATGTGACCACCAATATGATATAACCCATAACTATCCATCTAACTGTCCATAGCAACAGGTGTTCCAAGTGGTAGGTTGGTATAGTCATATGGTGTGTCAAAGGTCACAGGATAAATATTAACATAATTTCACCGTCATGCTGTAAATATTGTAACTGACAACGCCTTGAACAACAAAGCAATCCATTATGCTTGATATCAAAAGCATAAGGCAACATACACAGTATGCTCCATAGTTGTCATCTAGTTGGCTATGCAGCTTGCTGACTTACCTTTTCAGGGTGCTTCTTTCAAATAATTTATTTAAAAAGCGGCGGTCCTCAGTCTCTGGTTCTCACATTAGTGGTAGATGACATTGACTGTTTATGTCCTTTGTTCTCCTTTGAAAGTTTAACATGGTTAGTCACTTTGCTCAGAGGGAAAGCTGATAAAAAAACGCTGCAAAACCAGTATGAGCCAAGTACATTTTAAAGGGAGTTGAATCGATCCCAGGGATCGAGTTTGTTCTAGTCTGTAAGAGGATTATGAAGGTGTCATAGCCTTTTGTTTTCCATTGAAATTGTAATCTAGTAGGTAAATTTCCTTGCAAGACAATCTGATGCCTTTAAGCAAACTACATGTACATTGTAATCCTTTTCCTGTTGGGCCTGTAAACCGGCATCTTGCCAAGACAGCAAAAAGTATTATTCAGCCCAAACCTATTTTCACCAACCGTACTTTGCATTTCTCATATCCAATGATATTTGTTGTGAGCTGAGCAGTATGAGTAACCTTAAAATTCACCTAAATATGATTGGTGTCACTGGAGTTGACTGGCTACTGTATGTAGACATTATTGAATTTCATCAAATTGGCTAGATAATGTTCCCTAAATGCTAGCATATATGCGCCCTGAAATCAATGCAATTATCAATGGCTTTGCAGCAAGAGGGTTTTAACATGTGATGCTGGGAGATAACTGTGAAAGCTCATCATTTGCAAGCTGATAGGAAAAAAGTGTTGTTCCTGAGCAGGGACTATTTCTGTGAGAGAACTCACTTTAGTTGCAAAAGCTTTCATTTTCAGAATTCACTGTAGTAATAGGATAGATGCCAGTGATATCGGCTTTCTTTTCTGCACAGTAATATTAATAATACCGTGTACCCTCAGAAAGTCTACCAGGTTCTATTGTGTATCAGATCGTTTGTTTTGCACTTCGTCTGAATTTCTTAAATAAAGTCATTTGAGAAATATTTTAGTGACAATTTTTTTCAGGCAGCTTTAAAAATATGTTGAGTTCACTCAGCTGATCACTTCACAAGTGTTTCAACATGATCACTATTTTACTTCACAAGCAAACTTATTATTAATATCATTTCTCAAATTATGTTGTTGATTTCATGCAGGTATTGGTCAGCCATTTGTCAATTATCCACAGTTTGATTTCAAACCAGCCTGTTTCTTTGGCCTGGGCTCACCTGTGGCTTTGTTTTTAACTGTGCGAGGGGTCGACTCTGTTGGGCTGGACTTCAAACTGCCAACTTGTGATGGATATTATAATATATTTCACCCGGTAAGTAGAGAGATAATCATAACTCACAGATCGTTACTTCACATGAATTATTCAGAACAATGGTGTGTAATCCCTGTCTCACTTGTTGCCAAAAAAGTTAAGGATGTATGTTCTCTTTCTGATTCACAAATTCAAGATGGAATTGCAAGTTTTCAGCGTTTGTATCATCTGCCATGTACACATCTACCACTGATAAAACAGATAGCTCCAACTCTGTTGTACACATCAGGATGGAGTTTTTAACAGGTTATGCTGTCAGAAAGTTGGATGTTGGGGCCAACAGAGCCAGAGTATGATATTGTGAATGAGTTTACTGGAGTAGGGAAAATGTTTAATCAAAAATATGTGTACTTTATTCTTTGTTTATGGAATGCATGTCATCCAAATATTCAGAGACAATACACAAAAAATTATCTAAAACTTTGTTCATTTGTTTTAGTTTGATCCAGTTGCATATCGTGTTGAGCCAATTATCAACCCAGAGGCAATCCACATAAAACCTGTACTAATGCCCCATCACAAGGGAAGGAAAAGGCTGCATCTCGGTAAGTGAAACACTTTGTAAATTCTTAAATCACAAACACAACTCTAATTGACAACAGTACATTTCAATTTATTAGGATCATGTAGAATGCATCTGTAATCACTTCCCCGTACTAGTCTAACATTACATGAGAATAAAATTTAGTTATACAATAATGTGATCAAGAAAGGGTAAGATTTAGTCAAGTCTGCTTTCACAGGAATTCAGAGATGGCGTACACTATGTGTACATGTATATTTATAGTATGTTTCCATTTTAACATAACTTCACATGCATACATTTTGAATGTAACCGTACATTTAGTTTACCATCTTTCATTCCTTGTACCATTTCTATGTTACAGAGCTTAGGGACAGCCTGACTTCCTTTGGAGCTGACTTGAAGAGAAGTCTGGTTGATTCCATGAAGAAAACATGGAAAACCATCCATCAGTTTGCCCTGTCACACACATCCGGAGAGGGAGCTGAGCCCACAGATGAAGAAATGGAGAAAATAGCAGAGCAGCTGACAAGAGATGACTCCAAATCATCTCAACTAGAGACGGCATCCATTGCATCATCTGGTAAGTGCCAAAGTAGATTTCTGTTTTCAAGTTTTGTCATTATCATTTGTCTTGAAATACTTGTGTCAGCAACATTTCTGGGATGTAGTTCAACAAATTTATGGAAGGCTTAACCATACAATTATATACCATATAGTTATTCAGCTTGATCTTTTGGTTTACTTTGTTGACCTTCCTACTCACGTTTAACAATATAACCATAACTATTTAGTTCTCATTATTTGTGTTATTTAGTGTATTTAACTTCATGATTTGTTACGCACTAGTGTGTGTTAAAATTGGTCACAATTGGTATAAAATGGTGAAAATACAAAAAAATACATTTGCTAGAATGCAGAGCGCCCTCAACAGTTGACCTTTGTATCATCATACTGGTATGTCTTTTGATACTCTGCACTTGTTACTCCTGTTTCAGATGACTTTGAGATGATCGGTGATGAGTTGAAACTTGGCGCTTTGAACAAGGGTAACCGCATTGACTTTGTTCTTCAAGAGAAGCCAATTGAGAGTTTCAATGAGTATTTGTTTGCCTTGGGAAGCCATGCTTGTTATTGGTAAGTCAGTTGAATAAAAATTAGCTGTATCATGTATCTGGGTACCAAAAACATCTGGAAGAGGAAGCTAGATATATGACATAAATAATTTTAATTTGTTTCCATTCAAAGATTCACCAGAACTTCTACTTAAGTCTTCAAATCAAGATATAACCAGATATATACCTAGATTGCAGCCACTGATCAAGCCTCCTGAGTTTGAACATAAATTTTTTTATACTTCACATGAGAGACTGATGATGATTTTCACAAAGTTGATGTCAAATGTATTCATATTTTGTGTAGAGTTTGTTTACAAATTCAGTGTTTCTGCATAGGAGGACATGTCATCCCCTTTGTTTTTGCGAGTACACCTGGTTTCAACAAATACACCTGATTTCAGCAAGTACACCTGGTTTCGGCAGACTTGTGTTCAAGCATCTCATAAACTATGAACTATCAGAAAAGGATTTTTCGTGTTCCACCGTGATTTTGGGATGGTAATAATCTGTTTGTATTTCCATGACAGGGAGTCAGAAGACACTGTGCTAATGATCTTGAAGGAAGTCTACGCATTGCAAGGGATACTCCCACAGAAGCAAGGCCCAGACAGAAGACATCAGCCCCCTCCCCCACCCCAGCAACGCACTCTGCTTCCATCTCCTTGAAATCAACAAAGTTGCAGTGTTAAATCATCGCCATAAAGTCTGTCAAAATCAGTGTATGGGATATTCTGAGAAATTTCAGATTAAAACATTTTTAGCATTACCTCCCATTCCTTCACCCATGGAAAGATCCATCTCTCTACATCCATATTATGGTAGTGCATAGAAATGTAAATACAAATACAGATAAGGTCACCTCTGTATTTAACCTTGTTTTTAACCAAGGGTAGAAACCTTGTCAAAATGTAAACAAGAAACAACTCAAAATAATGCTCCATCATCACTGAAAAACTTTCCAGAATTCCAAATTTCAATAAAATATGAACACTTCAATTTACTTTACCAATTTTGATTTGAGAAATATCACCTCTAATTATGAACCCAAGCCAAAGTGTCTGACACTGTCTGTCAGTATTTGTGTTTGTCGTATGATGGAATAGTGTCAATATCAGTGAAATTTACGCTCATTCCTTCGAGATGTCTACTTACTCTGTTCTTAATCATCTGTATTCTTGAGACATACCGGTAAATATACATCCTTTCTCTCTCTCTCTCACATCTGTCAGTGGCTTCTTGTCAGTCAGCACATGCAGTCTTGGCTAATGGCAAATCATATTGAATAACTTTTCGGTGCCTGTGACAAATTGCTGTCAAAGGTATTCCATGCAGACAATAAACTGATATATTTGTCATGTTGTTATGGTAACTTACCAAACTGGGAAAAGTGAACATGTAATTATTTGTGGAAAGGAGATTGTCCAGAAAGATATGAAATTACTGATGGTATATTTTACAATGTGAGACAAAAGAGTGTACTAACAGCTCACAGTTTACATGGAAATCACATTTTGAGTGCACATGTCTATCACTAGCAGTAGGTCCTATCACCTGCAGAGAGACTCCGCGGTGTGAAAATTTTCTATGTATTGTTTTCAACCATAGACAAGGGTGGACATAATTGGTAAATGTCTACATATATATGAAAATCAAAACAGGAAGTACAACAAATGTTGCAAAAGAGCAAGTCCAGCTGTAATACCAAGAAAATACACCTACGCTCATTGCCGTTTACTGGTAAACGGGGAGTGATTGGAAAGATATTATCACATTAAAAACGAGGTCGGACAATGGATGACAGTGAGATAAGGTAAAGATTTTTTCAAGTCTGGTAACAAACACCATGACATTACTGTGGCTGGTTGCACTGTGGATGGCATCATAGTACGTTAAAGTATAAGGCAAATGCAAAATAGTAGAATTTGTAGGCAATTATAGCATTTAACATGTCACACAGTAATATTTTTGTAAAGTTGTAAAATCGTCTCTTTTTATTTCCTGTATAGCTGACAAATATGAAGTATGATTTCTACGTGTTGTAGATCTGTCGCATAGCTTCTCAGTACAAAGATTATTCAGTCGAAGTGTTTCATCTAATCAAATGTGCCATGTAATTTCAAAATATGTAATCGCCAGCTATCTGCCAAGTTGAAGGTGATCAGAAGCGTAAATGATCTTGCTGGATAATGTGCACAAATCTGTGAAGTCAATTAATCTTTTAAATAAACCAATCTTGAAAGAACCACTCTCTCTTGTTGTGATTTTTTGGTTTAACTTTCAGTCAAGTGAAGTGACTTAGCTCTGGAAGGTGTAGGTGTTGTTATTTTCAGTTTCAAGATACGTGGACATTATGAAAGTAAAGGGCTGGATGTCATTCTGCTACGGTATATCACGATATCTCTGTAGACATTCTTGTATAACTTTCTGCTTTTCAGTGGTTTATGATCATTCCCTATGCTCCCCATTATTGGAACAATTGCCCATCCCTACACTTGTATCTCCATATTACAAACTTCAGTGATTTGCCTTTTGGTGCCTTGAACAATACTCAAAAGTACAAATGCCACTGAAACCTAGCTATTGTCAATCTGAACTCTTTCTTCATATCAAGTTCCACCATTCATTCTTTCTGGACTGAACTTGATTAGCAGTGTCAGGTACAGTATGGGTTTACTTGCCCATTTCTATGTAATGCTCTGTAGTCCACAGTAAGTGAGGCTACCCACAATTCCCCGTGATTTGTGCACTCAGACATTATTTGCTAGAGGCTTCTTCAATTTTATCAGTTTCTGAACGATTTGAAACTTAGAATTTAATTTAAGGATTTTTAGTTAAAACTAATATTCCAAAATGATTATGTTTAAAATTCAGGAGTAAATTGAATGAGAAGTCCATGTTTGGAGGTGCTAAAAAAATGTACACTTGTCAAGGTAAAGTTATCAGCAACTAAAATGGTCTCATCATACCACCTGTCAGACATGCAAATTTCCTTTGTCAAGAACATTAAAAAAAATTGATACCCTTTCTTTTGCCAACACAGATGCAACTTATTCCCTTAGTTTCCTTGAAAATATTGCATATGGCTGTCAAAAATCTATGTTGACAAAATTACAAAATTACTATCTCCTCTGTGGAAAAGGGGTTGATCTTCTCATTATTCCTAGTGAGATATCATAAAATTATGATTATCAGAACTATGTTGCCAGAATTTTGAAATATGGACCGAGTTGTTCTGTGTACAGAAGAAATTTGCTTCAGTTCAGTGAGTGATCTCCATGTGTACGGATCATGGAGAATTGTGGGTAGCCTCACTTACTGTGTAGTCCCCACATGTTACATTAATCATGCAGTGAACACAGAAACCTTGCTGAAACTCAAAAAGGTTCTAGAACATGTTGACTCAGGGCTGACTGCATACGACATATTCTACAAAACACGCACACGCACTTACCCAACTGCACACAAACATACAATGTACACATATGTATATGCACAAGTATATCCATGCTCATGGAGTATAGAATATAGCTCACAAGAATTGGTTTCTGCCATTCACAAACTGATACAGCACAAGCAAATTTTACAACGCAAGTATTTTTCTTACTTTTATTCTATTGTGCAGCACCTTCAGGTTGAAAAGAAAAAAAGTTTTACATCAGTTTTATTTCAGGTCATTTTTTGAAATTATTTCAAATCACCATGTCTTGAAAGTAGTATTATTTGGTACACATTCCAGAGACACGGTGCCCTGTACAAGTATCTGTCTTTCTTCAGCATTGAAAGGTATAATGTGTGCAAACTCTGCTTCCATAGGCATTATACATAACAGACGTTCATTTGCACACAGGGGGAAATGTAGGTATTGATTAAAAAGAAAGCAGTATAGCTGCTCCTCTTTTGGACGAGTGAGGGACACTGAAAACTAACTTACATTCACTGATTCACCAGTGGCTTTGTGACAGATATGGTGGAAACAGGATCCAGGGATGCCCTGAGATCAAACCACTGCCAAGTTTGTAATTAATTTGCTATACACACCACTACTTTTTTTTCAAATTTTTACAATACTGTACAAGTAGTATAATACAACACAAGCTGTGTGTTGGTAGTATGGCTATCTCAGATCTTTCCCCAAGCTTAACACACATGAGTACTCTTTGTATAATTCAAAATTTTTATTGAAAGAATTTCAAATCTTTCTTGTGAATATAATTTGTTAGACACTGGTATTCTGCATTCTTAAAGCTATTTTCTGTTCTGAAAGGAATATATATGAATTCAATGAAAAGCACTACCTTTTCATGTGCTACTGGTAACCATCAGAACGGAGGGAATATCAATATGGCAAGAACTGTGTGCATTCCGATAGACCTTATTTATTTCTTGTTTACATAATCATTTCAAGGTTGTTCTTTTTCATTTGTATATGAAAATCCTGACAGAAATTCTCTGATGAAAATATTGTTGTACTGTGTAATGCATCAAGTTGACCGGAAGTGAAATTTGTGAAAAGTGACTTGTGAAAGCCACCGATGTCACAGCAGAGTTTCGTAAGTATAGCTCCAAAATCACAATACAACAGTAGCAGAAAATGTTACTGTAAACTGGGATACTACAGCACTATCATTTTTTTGTGAATGATGACGCTGGGACAACTACACATGATAAATAATTACGCAAGAAAGTTGAAACACAACAACTCCAATCCCCTGCCTTTCCCTTTAATAAGATAATCTTGCAACTTTATCATTATGATTTTTCATATAGCAAAATATCACACACGTTTAAAAATCACATTGAGTACTCAAGGTATGCACGGGGTCATACATCTGTGAGCATTTTGGTGAATTTTTAATTTTGGGGTTGTGACAAAGTTTGAAATTATGCATGAATAAAACCACAAATTATATTCTGCATCATAATGAGTGATCTAGCACTGGACTTATGCAGGAATTTGACGAATACAGTATCTAGGATAAGAAACTGAATATACACAGATATTCCGGTGGTAGTGCCAGGATACGGAAATGGTGGTAGTGCCGGGATACGGAAATGGTGGTAGTGCCGGGATACGGAAATGATCTGAGATAAATGTAAATGCTACGGTTTACAGTCAAACATAAGATGAAAAAAACCATAAAACGTCAAAATACACAAAAATCAAACTCATGTTACATTTAATAATCCTGAGTTTGGGGATTATTATCATAATCAAGAGTGCCAAATGAAAAGTAGGGCAATCAATTTCAGTTTAAATACACCAGTTTTTAAACATGAAGTTTTAATTTCAACAACATCAATAAAAAAGTCAGTTCACTATTTTATTAATTTAACATTCCAGTTTTATAATTACATATAAACAGCTCTACATTCAACCAAATGGCTTCAATCCACCAGCTCTATGAAAGATCACATGCTCACTCCAAGAAGGCATGAGATTGTTTCACCAACTTGTAACTAGTCCTTGTCAAATATGATTGGCCAAGTCAGATCACATGACCTATTTCTGCAGAAGTGATTGGCCTGTCATGTCTGGAGGAATATCCAGTCCCATCAAGTCTAACACAGTGGGTGCAACGTCTGAGAGACCAGGGTCACCGCCCGTCTTGAACTTGTGAGAACCAGTCATTATGAATGGAACTGCAAAAATAATCAGAACACACATTGAGAACATTGCCTATGTTGAGTTGAACTTGTGATGGATCTGTTCACTGCAGAACTGATGAAAATTTGAGAGCATGAAAAAATTAGTAATATGTACATTGTAATGGTATAGTAATGCTCAATGCATTCAAGCTAGTATTTCAACTATGCACATGCAGTCTTCCTCACGACACAGAAGTGGATGGACATTCAGCAAGGGGCTAATAAAATGTGGACCGTATTTACCTATGTTCTCAAAAAAAAACAAGTGGCATTATCTGGTTTTTTGTTCAACAATTAAGCATATTACCCCTCTTTCCAAATTCAAAATCTGATGAAATCATTAGTAAGAACAGATATTATTAAAAGAATGCTACTTTAAAGATATATTCAGACAAGAGAATTAAGGTAGTTTCTTATAGAAATGTATAATACTTGTTTTGGATTCCCTTTTTGGAAAAGATGTTAACAGCTCACAATTTCGTGTGAATAAACCTTGAAAACTTGGTTTGCCTAATGTGTTTTAGAAAATTACATCACATGAGCATATTTCTAACCTCAGGCATTTGGTGAACGAATAAGAATCACAGATATATTTCTATGGACAACAATAATTCTACTGATGGATAATGTGCGAAAGAGGAACAGAAGTGATAGTGAGACAATACTAACCCCTAAATGTTGTGTGTGCTGTGTGTGGACCTCCCTTTTCACTTAGCATCTTCTCAGCATTGCCATGATCCGCTGTGATGAGTAAGACATATCCGTGTTCCTCACATGCGTCATGAATACGACCAATCGCAATATCTATTGGGAAGCAATCAGTACAGCTGTGTCAATGGTTACAGATACAAGGCTATGGATAGTCCCACTTCTGCTATGTAATAATTGTCAACGTAAATAAGAAATTACAGCCAAGAAAATATTTAGAAGATGCAATGTGGATGAACTGGAAAGGGTAAGATGACATCAGATGGACATGTACATGAACATGAATTATTGATATGGCACTCAAGTTCAAGACCTTGAGTTTAGCGATACTTGGACAGGGGAAGACTATGATGGCAAACAAAGTTGGAGAGTTCTTTTATTTTACAAACTGGCCTGAACAGATACAATGACCTGACATTAGATCACACAAGAAAAACTTTTCGACCTTTCATTTTACAGTTACATCAGCTCAAATCCTGTTACACTGATCAGTGTGTTTGTGCATGTACAGTCGATGTGAAGGGACAAAGAATCACGCCACCTAGAGTTACAGTTTAGAAAGATTACCTGTTGCTTCACATGCTTTGACTGCTGGTTCATACTGTCCTGTGTGTCCTACCATATCCGGTGGGGCAAAGTTACACATGACAAATGGATATTGTCCACTTCCAATGGCTCTGACCATCTGTGATCACAGGAAGGAAGACAGAAATATTTATTGTACACATCTTATAAAGTTAAAACTGTGCTGCCATTGCACTCATGCAACAAATCAGCTATGCCTTCACCATATCAACTAGTGCTACATTGACACATGTAGAGAAACTGCAATTGTTTTCCTGGTAAACATACACAATAGAATGTACACTGGACACCTTTATTCAAAACATCTGACTTATAGAACATCTAATGTAAATGACTGTAGCTCCTCACTGTGACCACAAACAGATTGCATTAACTTTTAATAAATAGGTACTGCAACACTGTTAATTTACTGATAGTGCTACATCAACAATACTACAACAATCACTGCCTTTGCCAGTGTAATAACTGGTGTTACTTTCCACCAGACTACTGATGTATTCGATGGTAAAAGTTTAAAGAGTTGCGCTGAAACCTTCACAACATTATAAAATCACCCAGGAGTGGAAAGTGAACTTGACATGAAAAGATTCAATGAAAGTCTGACCTCATCGGCGACACCTGCTGAACTCATTTCAGGTAACTGATCATAAGTCGGTACTTTAGGAGAGGGAACCATAGACCTGTCTTCTTTTTCAAATGCAGCCTCTCTGCCACCATTGAAGAAGAAGGTGACGTGAGCGTACTTTTCTGTTTCTGAAGACGAACAGAAAGGAGGATAAAACAGACGTTATTTGAAAATGTGATAAAAGAAAACACTAAAAATTTATAAGAAATAAAACTACAAAATGTACAATAAAACAAAATACTGTAAATCTATCAAAATTATGGGATGTTTTAGATTTTTTAAAGACAGATATTGGACTCTCAAACTTTTACAATTTGTTTTGGGTCTACCATTTGTAGGGGTTCATTTTAGGCTAACGTATCTAATATAAAGAATCTAAAATTTTCACTAGCTTATTTTTGGGCAGATCGAAACTTTACTTTTCCCAAAAGAGTTTGCATAGGGAAAGCGGCCATTTTGAATTTCAAGTGTCAGTAAATATTGGAATACCTGTTTCTCAAGTACCAGATTTTGCACGGTGACCCATGATTTTTATCAACATTTTTGAAAAGGAATGATATGAAGTACAGAAAGATTGAGATAAAGTTTAAGTCATTCAAGTTCAAGGCATGTACTTTCCTAAGTTTTTCAGTTTCCTTCCCTTATCTTCCATGATGGCAATCTTTCTAAATACGATGATCACAGAGAGTGAAATCAAATACCTGCACAGTGGAACTGGGCTAGACCTTTCTTGGCTATCCATTCTCCAAGTACATTGTCTGGTTGCTGCGGTGGAAACAGCATCGGGAATGGCCAGTCAACTTTGTACTGCGCCATGATTGAAATGTGCTGTGGTTAAATCAAACAGACAACAAAAAGAATCACACGAAGGAAATGAAAGGTGGAGAAGGAAATACTGTTGTATCAAACTGAATTCACGATTAGAGGTTTCACACAATCTCATGAAAAGGGAGATCATTGCTTTGTCGGTGTTGTTTGGATGATCCCATGCATGTAGTGGAATAGGGTTTAAGAAATGTTAAAATATTAAAAGTATACGAAAACTTCTTTCCCTTTCAAGGAATTCTCATTGAAACATTATGTCTGCGTACTGGTATATTGACTTCACCTGAACTATAACTATGAACTGTCTAAGAGGCTTTGAATGTGTTGCAATAGGCAAAATATGGGAATAACTGAACACTACCTAAAAATGCTTGTCACAATGATCCTCTATGTATCATGTATTGACTATTTGGATTAATTTGCTTTGTTTGAAAACTTACAATTCTACATGTCTAGATATTAACTTCTTATATCAAGTCAATAATAATTAGAGGTTATAAACGGCAAGCGAGGGTATTTGGTTGCGGATATAACACCTCTGGGCTGAAAATTAGCATATTGGCGGGAAATAATCACCGAGCGAAGCGAGGTGATTATTTCACCCAAATATGCTAATTTTCACCCCAGGGGTCTTATATCTGCAACCAAATACCCGAGCGCACCGTTTATAACCTCATTATAATATGTTGAAGTAAAAAAAAGTGGACAATTTCGTTATTTTAGGGCCGAAGTTGGCACAACAGTTCAGGAGCGCCAAGCGTCATACAAACTCCAAAAAAGAACGTTTCAGAACGCGCGCGCGCGTGCACAGTTGCAGTCATAAACTACGGTTACGCAACGCATCGATATCGCGATTAGACATCGAACTTGAAGAATTTTTTTTATAAAAAAAACGCTCATAAAACTTTAAAAAATTGTGGTGTTGTTACACAGACTCCGCTGCTTACAGAAACTCTTCATATTTTGGTTCGTCAAGCTGCACTAGCCTAAAATTTAACGATCAAAAACAATCTGAAGCCATAGACTTGTTCGACATTAGGCTACGGCGCGTTGAACTCTCAAGTTGGCGTTCGAAATTGCGCGAGCTCAAACATGTTACGCGGCGCGCAGGTCTTCTTGTAGAGAATATAAACCCCGGCTCCAGCCAATCAGATTGCCGGATTCCAGCCGAGCATATTATAACTTAATATATAGCATAGGTACATAGCTGAAAATGTAAGAAACTTGCTTTGATTTTGACCTACTTTATTTAAAGCAACCTCTACCATATATCCCATATGATAACTTTATTGCCATAATGTACATGATACATTAGAAATTGTCATGCTGTCGTCACACAAAACAACACAACATCAAATACTAACTCAAAACACTTTAAAGATGGGCAATAAAACCATAAAAGAAATACCAAGAAGACACGAGTTGAACTATTAAACAGTACTTACTACTAATACTGCTCTCACACTAACCGCTATATTAGCTGCCTCGTTTTCAAAATGCGAACCAAAGGATATCATGAACTACATTACACTTACCAAATCTTTTGGTATCACATCCGTGTCAAAATGCCTCTTCAATCCAAAAGATTCTACAATTTCTCTCATTCTGTCGGCACGGAAGTCAATAAATATCAATGTGTCGCCATCTTTCACCCTCCCTTCCTCGTTCACGATGATTGGTTTCAAGAACTCATCAGTCTCTGTTGGTTCCAGTGCATATCTCTTCTTGATCACCTAGAAAAGCATGGTTGTTCAGATATAGACTTCAAGATGGTTTTGTGTGTTCTCATTTCCTTTCCATAGTACGTAAATTTGAGTCTCTGTGTGTTGATTTACATCTGACACATCAATACTTATTCCTAGATAGCTGATTTGTATATCAATTCAAACTACTATAGATATGGTACAATCAAGTGGATTTGAAAGGGTCTATCACACTTCACTTGTTGTATGGGTGTTCACATTAAACAGAAAATGTAAAACACTGACATCAATCCCAAACAAGAAATAAACAAGGGTTCAAAATATTTGTATGATTTCATTTGGAAAAAAATCATCAAGAGGCTCAGTTGAAATGGGAGAGGTCAGGCTGCTGTGATCACAAATCCATGACTGTGTGCACAATTCATCATTTGACATCTTCTAAATCCCCCCCCCCCCAAAAGAGGATTACTTCAATAACTATATGGTGTCTCACTGGTATTTCTGACCTACAGTGAGTTGTCAATTCAGTGATTGCCTGGTATTAACATGTCTATATGACAAGACGTTTATTCCACCTGAAGTTGAAGATAGACATAAAAGCTAGACTTCACTAGTAATGTAGTATGTATGGCTCTTTCCACAATATCAGTGACTGTAACTTACTTCAATGACTTGATCTGGTGTAGTTTTCTCACCAGTGCCCTTTGTCAATGCTTCATAAGCAACCTTGATTCTCTCATAGCGCTTGTCGCGGTCCATGGCATAGTACCGACCGACAACAGTTGCAAGCTCACCATAATTTCCAGCTTTTAGGTAATCCAGGACTTGCTGGACGTAGGTAACTGAGATGTGAAAATGAGACAGAGTACATGTATATAAAAGAAATATCGTCGTGAACATCACCTTATTTTCTGCAAAGCATTAAATCAACACCAATGGTTGATTGAAACTCAAAAATTTAACAGTATGGCAAAACTCTGTATTGGGAAAGTTCAAGATGCTTTCAAGTGTCTACACATCTTTGAGCAGAAGGTAAAATGATTAAGTACAACCCCTCTAGCATTTCTATCAAACTTTGCCCTATGACCTTTGTGATATTCACAGGTTAAGCATTCAATTTAAAAACATGTCTATGTAGCTTTCTGTGCACGTACATGTAGCTGTATGTGCTGCAGAGGTTAAACACTACGTGCTTTATCCTGGGGTAGCTGCGGGGGAAACTAGAGTTAAATATATTTCAAGGAATGTGTTTGCAATAGCTTAAGTGTTACCGATAATAAGAAAATGGCTGTGTCATTTATCATTTTACAATTATATTCAGATATGATAGTTTAATTGCTGGTGAAAATATTTGAATTAATAGTGGTAACCAGAGATGACATTCCAATGAGCACAAGTAACAAATACTTCATAGTCTGCAGCACATATTATTTCCGATGGATACGTTGGACATACAGCCTATTAGAGAGATTGTAAATAATCAGCTACCAACCCAAAAGCAAAAATAAACCATCAACAAATTTTACACCCCATTCAATAGCCTTAGGCTATTTTAGAAAATTTAGCCCATTATCCTTCAAATAATTCCAACTTTGCAATAAAAATAACAATTTTGTTTCAAAGAATACTGCAGCAAAAGGGTAGATGGACATTGATTGTGCTATACCGGCGATATAACAATTTTGACTTTACAAACTATCGAAAACCAAACGACTCTCATCATTTCTAGATAATCATTACAACTGTCCTGAAACTTTGAAAAAAAAAGGGAAAACAAAGAAATGTTGAAATATAAACTGTTGTCCAAATCATTCTACATTACATATCCTTTGTATCTCTGTGTAGAAAAATGAGCTTTAAAAGTTAAATATTGAAATATGAATTAGATATGGTATACATAGTGAGGTACAATGTAATAATCAGTATTCTCATGGTAAAACTTTCAGAGAACAGAAATCAGAGATACATTATCGAGGCTAGACATATCATTAGCATTGACACAAAAACAAGTGGGATACCAGGTACCTTCTTCCATTTTACAAAGTGGTTGCATTTCATTCAAAGGATGTTTTATTCAAAACTGCGGCCTGAATATTGCAAAACTGTAGCTGAACACTAACTTACCTCCGCTAGTCGGTCTTGTGTCACGGCCATCAGAGAAGAACTGTACATAGCATTTGGGTACGGCCTGCTGCTTTACAACGTCAATCATTGTCAGCAGATGGTCAATGTGGGAATGTACGCCACCATCACTCACCTAGTCAATAAAATCAACATCATTAGCCACACATAAAGTATCGTCGGAACTCGGACAGAATAAAGTGGAAACGAGTTTGATCTAGTTTATGCTGATAACCCTGAGAAACAAACTTTGTTTTGATTATTCATACCATATAGACATACTATTCCTGAGCAGTCAATATTTCATGTCATATTTCGTATATTTTTTTTTTACTTCAAAATACTACAAGACTGTGATGTGTGCATGTATGTTACAAGGATCTTTTCTTTAGTTGTTAATCATTCCATAGAGAGCAGATTTTCCTAATGAAGTGTAGTAAGCTTCCAACGCAAGGCCATCTAGTACACCACTTCCCAACATATGGAAAAAGTGGGCCTTCATAATGAATGGTTATTTTTGCTGCAAAAACACAGGTACCGGTAATATATGTCCAGTTTGCATCGATATGTTGTGTGCTTTTTTGTAAAACTACAACAAAATGCAAGTTGAAGAACAGATTATCAAATTGGGCAAAAGTCTTACTGTTCAGAACTGCTTAATTCTTTGGGCATTAGAAATACTTTAAGATGCTAAAACCATAGAATAAAGTTAGCATGTATTTTTGACATTTTGCTCACCAGTCCTAAGAAATGAAGTCTTCCGTTGCCACTCTTTGCTCTGCTACAGGCATCAACTAAAGTCTTGTTACTGAATATGGATTTGTCCTCAATACTCTGGTTGATCCGAACAATATCCTACAATTTGATAAAAACAAATAATGGAACAGACAACTTATAGACACATACAATTATCAACACAAACAAATTTGCAGTTTACTGCCATTGCCTGTAAACAGGTCCACAATCACCATTGATAGCACTACCTAGCAATGGTGGTGAAATTATGAACTCAGTACATGTACATACATATCAGTAAAACCTAGACACAACTGTCATGCATTTTAGCATATCAAATCAATCACTATGGTTGATTGGAGATAGTATGATAAATTACACTTCCAGTCATCATAATAGCTCAACCAGAATCAAATACATCTTGGATTCAGGCACATTAGCAAGTGTCTTCTATTTTTACATACAATATTTTCATATGGCAAGAAAATTTACATGCACATTCGAACATCACTATATGAACTTAGGCACAACAGCTTATTCTACATGATGATACAGTTGTATCATTACAGGTAATAAAAAATATACGTCTGAAGTTTTTACACAAGACTGTTGAAAATCAAAAATTCAAGAATGATAAAATTGGCACTTCAATTTTAGCTATGTTAAGATGAAAGCCATAAGGAGTCTCTTAACAACAAACTGCTGTAAAAACAATACAGTCGTGAAGGCTTGCTGACAAAATTTGTGGGTATTTCTGTCCACCGTGGCCAAATTTGTGATTGCAAAACAAATCTATATGATGAAAGCTGAAACATGATTTATTTGTTTGATAACAACATTCACACAACTGACTTTTTGAAATAGCCAGATATATTATCTTAAAGATTTATATTGGAATGCTATCACTTCAAATCGTTCTTAAGTGACATCAGTGATACTACAGCGGGTATTTGCAAAAGATTTATATGGTATCGGAGTTCACGATATTGACAAAGTCAGATAAATAAGTGTTTTGGTGAATGACGTTAAGCCTATCACTTTACACAAGGCCTGATTGAAAAATCATACTGCCAAGGAATCTTAATACTGAACAGTCTTTGCATTGAACGTTTACATTTAATGTGTAGTCATACACAGTACATGAATAAGGTTTTAGAACCGTTCCTAATTAATACTTGGGGTTCTCATGACTTTAACTGTTTCATGACCTTGCTATCAAATCATCGGGTCAATGTCACCAAGCCCCGAAAGGATTTTGTAAAAGTGACGATGACCTTCCAGTGTCCTGTGTACTCATCTGTGTGTATGTCGGTAATGGCAGGCATTTCGTGAATCTGTCTTGGTGTCAGACTGGTACATGTCATGAATCAAATAAAAGAATGCAGCCAGGACAGCCTCTGATTTGTGATGGACATTTGGCAACACCACAAATATACTTTAGTCTCTAATTATTATACTTCCACAGGGCACGTACATGGTCGTGTAACAAGAGCATTGCCAAAATGCAGCAATCATTAACCATGAATTAGCTCAATAACCCTATAAATACTGTAGAATGTTGATGCATTGCCCTTCATTTAGACATGTTGAGGAATTTGCCTTAGTTTTCAGTTAATGAACTTGAAGATACTAGCATGTATTTCTTGACGTGATCCCTCCTTCATGTTCAACTATATGCATTTTCGTTGTTTCTTTGCCGTTTTAAATTATTGGAATGGACCAGCATACTTTTGTTTTACACAATAAAATATTTCAGAAATATAGAGTTGACAAAGGATGACAAATAATTTTCTTTTAACACCTGCAGAATTTCTAATTTTAATCTTTGTACTTATAATTTTGCACATGAAGTCTTCATAAAGAAATTCACTCAAACTACCCAAACAAACCTGTAAAAATGAAAAACCTAAAAGAGTTTGCAAGAGTATTTTTTTCTCTACTTCAACATACTGCAAATACAGTTATTACACTATCAGAATTTACATTTCCTAATGAAGGATAGACACACACACCTGGTATATGATTCTACCAATGCCGATGGTTGTATGTCCCACTTCACTGTTTCCCATCAATCCAGCAGGCAAGCCCACAGCTAACCCTGAAGCATCCAGAGTGACTGCATTTTCTTCAAACAGTGTGTCCATGACAGGTGTCTCAGCATTCAGGATGGCATTGCCTGGGTTGAAGGAAAAGAGTATGTTGAAGTTATTTATATCACACTAAAACTTATGAAGTGTGGTCAGGGTTCAACATTTTGAAGAAAAAAAACAACAGCATCTCATTTTAAACCACCAAAAAAATGCCAGCAGTTTGTTGAGACAGATACCATGAATGATACTGGTGTCAGAAATAGTGATGTCCCTTTAGAAATTGATCAAATTAAAGTCCCAAACATTGAAGAGATTGAGCCAAAGAAATTTTGTAGTGGGTTTTCGGACAGCAGTTATTCTGATCAATAGTCTGTCCAAGCTTACATTAACCTACTGGGAAAGCTACAAATGTCCTCAAGCACTGAGCGAAGTTAGTGTTTCAAAAGAACACCACATCCAAAGTAAAATAAATCAGTGACGTTTCACAGTTCCAATGGTTTCAAACTTCAAGCAAACTTTACAAAGATTTTAATTTCAAATCCTTAAACCTCAGACTATATGACAGACAAATATGCCAATCTTTGACAGGGTAAAAGTGTCACTTTATGTGCAGGCTTTGCTTATCCATTGTCGATAGAGCAAAGAGCAAGCTGGCTTACAGCCAAAATCAGTGACATACTACAGGGTTTTTAAGAATGTCAAACCAAGGACATTGATGTACATTAAACTTTTGTCTTAAGATTCCGCTAGAAAAATCATGTTACAAAATTCAACTGTAAAGGCAAGACCCTATGAATATAAAATGAGACAATCTCATAAACGACTGAGATAAGTATTCAATTAATTTTCATCTTTGTTGGTCAATGACTTGGGCTGTACGTTGTCCTTTCCTTTTAAGTGAAAAGAACTGTTGTTCGCACACGACTTTGGCTTAAGATAATTTGAGTGGGTCATAATTCCAAGTAGAAGTAACAGATAACATTTTATCGTTCATCAATGGTATGTCCACTTTAAATTTTGAGAAAGTTTATTGTTCCTCAGCATAGTTTAGACATTTCAGCTGGTTACTAAGATATAGTTCATTCTTAAGAGTTCTATAAATAACCGTTTTGTCAATAATCTGACAGCTTTTATCACATTTGAAGAAGACTCTCAGAATACATTAGGACCGATATCTAAGAAGCCATATCTATGAAGCCAAACAATTACTTCAATGATTATTCCATAGAATATAATTTAGGCTATTGATGAACAATTAAATCAAGTCCCATTCAACATGTCAGTTTGCGACATTTTCAAATATATAATATAGCTCACTTTATATTCAATTCTAATGCAGTGTGCACCAAGGAATGTCATCTGAGAATCAAAAACTTCAAAGAGATGACCTCAAATGACCTTACACATAATGACCTTAACTGACACTATTGAAATAGTTTCTACGAAAGTTTACAAATGCAATTGTAAATTTGAGATGTATGCTTTTATAGATAAACTTTACTCAATTTTTTATTTCTTGATAGAAAATGTATATCTTCGCATTTTAATCATTCATATTCTTATAGCTTTAATAAGTCCAATTTCAGTTGCATTAGGCAATAGCAGCCAGTTTACATGTGCATTGGCATTTTCATGTGCTTGTTGGCAAACAGGGCAAGTCAGGTTGATACTGAGGAGACTGCCTGATAACAGAATGATTGCAAAATTGATGCAAGGCAGTAACCCCAAATTTCATGTAAATTATAAAATTTCAAAAAAAAAACAGAAAAATCTGACTGTCACATCATTTGGTAACAGTGTGGAATTCCTCGAACGCATAAAAGGTCGATGACCGCCTCGTCTCGCCTCTACTACATCATGTACATGTACCAGCTTATGCTTTCATCCTGAGTACGCTCGCGCTCTCAAGATGCCGGGGATGGTACAGTGTTACTGTTAGAGAGAGCTTTAAGCAGCGAGCAAGCCGGTCAACCGTTGCCCACATTTCCAATAATGTGAAAATTGTACGTAAACTAAAGAAACATGTGTTGTGATGAATGACATGTTCAGATAATATGATTTGATCACTGGTGGGGTGAAAACTGCAATGTGAGCGTGACATACCATTCTTGCTGCAGGGTCAAGCCAGTGACCTCGACGACCTTGCAATCATGGCCTCATCACGGAGGTAGGTTATTATTACTGCATATACCCTCCATAGCACCACAAACATGCGAGCTAAATTTTAATCCAGTCATTTAGACATGACGTGTACTTGAATTTTTAATAAAGCTCGTTCATGTCAATATCTAGTTTTATTCACATTTTATGGAGAGGAAATGGACCAACATTCGCGTTCAGTGCTGGTGAACAATTCGGCAAATCCATAATAAAGAGGAAAAATTCACTACTGATAAACAATTTTCCCATAGTCTTACCTTCAACAACATCTGAAACTCCCCAGCCATCGATAACAATCAAGCAAACTTTGCTCATTTTGTAAATAATTGGAGTAGTGCTTTCCCTCGATCGTTGGTCCTGTGTGAGCTTGCAACTGTGCACCGGAACAGAGCCCGGCGTATACGTATACGCGTACCGCACGTAGCGCAGCAAAGTTGAATATTCACCAGGGGGAGCAGCACACGGTCATTAGAAATAGTTGTGCCATAGATTACCAGAAGAGTAGCTCCATGGATGTACCTAATCGTTTAGAGGGATGTTGGAGAACATTTTCTTCCGAAAAGACCGTGATTAAACTTCATATGTTATTTCATGGGTTAAAACGGTTAATACTCTATCAAATGTGGTCCCACTGCCCTGAGTGTTTTTCGCGCTTAGCTTGCTGGGTACTGTAAGCGGGATGTGAATACCCCTGTAACTATTACAGTAAATCACTAATATTAGATACCAATGCTATTATTTGAAAAGTGTTGATTTATCGAGGCTCGATGAAAAAAATGTCATTTGTAAAATTAAGCTTGTAGACTTTTTCCCGGGATATTGTCCCAAAACATTATTTCAGTCATCGATCTGAAGTGCGTACTACTTTACGGTAACGAGTCAAAGGTCAAATTCTCACAAGGCAAGGCAATAATTGCGAACTACTGTGTGTGTTAGTGTGTTGAGAGAAAAAATCTTCAGCAATGGAAAGACTTCAAAATTGCTGGGCTTCCATATCATGGAAGGAAGATTCTGCCGGGATCGACATAAACTCCATATTACAACGGGACATACAAGATACATGGTAACCCTAACCCTGTGTACGATGCTGTGTGTTCCGCTACGGGGCGATTGGCTGTAGCGGAACATACAGTATCGTACGCAGGGCTACATGGTAACCCTAATTTGTACATAATACTAATAGCTAGCTATAACATTTTTGATGTGGGTCAAAGAACAAGGTAGCTGTAGCTTTTGATGATTCTTTTTTCACTATTTTTGTTTTTTAATGTCAACTACAGTTCGCTGGTCTAATCTCCAAAGTACGTGGAGGTATACTGTATTCAGCGTGTCGACTCCGAGTCTGCCTGTACATGTATAACTGTTGTTGTTGTTGTTGTTGACAAGTGAATTCTGGTTTAGACAAGAATTCAAATGTAAATAACAGTGCATTTTACACATACAGTGCCGTGTTGACAAGCTAACTAGTAGGTGTTTAAACACACTGTTGGGAGTAGAATGAGAAAATGTAATTGACATGTAAAAAAATAGTGACACAATCATCATAAAGTTAGAACAACTTTTCTTGAAGCTTCTAAGGATCTTACTAATTACTGCCTGTTACTGCCTGTAGCTGCCCGAGGACTGCTGGAGAACTGCCCGAGGAAAAGGTAGACCCAATTTCGCCCATTTAAACACTAAACCAATAGGTTCAATGTATATCATGCCCGGCCAACCAAAAATATCATTGATTTGGCGTTCACCTGATTTTCTCTAGCGGTTTTGGAACCCGGAATGATATTTTTGGTTTGCTGGGCATGATATACCATAAGTTGACTTATTGACTTTGTGTTAAAATAGGCAAAATTTGGCCTAATTTTTCCTTGGACAGTTCTCCGGCAGTGCCCAGGCAACTACGGGCAGTAATTAGTAGGACCAGCTTCTGGCTAGCACTCTATGCCGAATGCTAGGTCACTAATGGTTAATGCGGAGCACTTTCTGAGTGACACAGTGTGTCCACTAATCTTAACTCTTACCATCTAGCCTGTTTATACATTTAGTTTCAGTACTCCATCACATAGAGGTAGCACAAGAGTGTTACCGCCATTCCCACCATCAGTTTTGGGGTACCAAAACTACAGACAAGTTCTAGACTACAGCAAAGCAGTTGCTATGATGCAGAAAGCAGCAATGCAGTCCATGCTTTTCCCCGCTGCATTTACTCATTCCCCCATCACTCAAGTATGTTGAGGAAAGCCACAGGCTAGGTAGCTAGGTAGCACGTTATGTGGCTAGTACATGTATGCATGCTACTACAAAGACCAGAGCTTAGCCTTGCCATGACAGTAGAGGGGGAAGACTGCTGTCTATGGCCTAGTCCACAAATTGTGTGGCATTTCTTGGTCATACACAGTAACATAATTACTGGCTTTTATTCCTTCAATTTCGCATTTACCCCACCATCAACACAACCGCCTGCTGAAATTTATTTTTTCAGTTTACTCTCTTATGATATAGTCTTTTACTACTGAAAATTTGGACAAGTAAATTTAAATTTTAACAGCTATTTTGATTTCCCGCCATTTTTAAAAACTGGTAATATTTCAAAAAAAAAACAAAGCATATGATGTCCCAGTGGAAAACATTCAGCACTATGCATTATATTGGACCACTCTCTTGTTTCGGTGAAGATTCCAATGCATATATGCATGACATACAGTGTTCTTTTGCTTTATTTGTATGAGGGCACCATTTTAAGTTTTGGCAAACGTTTATTATTTATCTTGTTCAAAATTGCACATTCAGTCCCAGTGGACAGTTTATTAGCTTATATTTGGTTTTATATATAAATACCAAAAAGAGCTTATATGATGAGTCTAAATGTCTGTATATTTGTGGGTATGTGCGGATGTATGTCCGTCACACACAAAGGCTCCCATACCGCCAAAGCTACTGTCTCAGTATTTGGTGTACAGGTAGATGTAGGGGTTGAAATGTGAATTTGTTCAAATGAACACATTAGTGTCAAAAATGTGCAAATGAGGTAAGAAAAAGCGAAATTCTGAAACAGGCTTGAAACAGGCTTACTCCACTGACTTGAGTCATTTCCTGTCATTGTCATTGAACTGTTACATATTAACAGACCTGCTCAAACCATAGACAGTAGAGGGGAGGAAGACCGTCTATGGTCAAACTAAGGCAGTAAGGGGGCTAGCTGCCTTTCTGCTATGCATGTTGCTAAAGTTGACCTCCAGTACCTAAAGTTTCAGACCTTAATTACTTTTGTCATTCTTGTTTTTCTGGTTTAAATATTTCTTGTTGTTTTTCTGGTTGTACTGTGCAGAAATCATTGTCATAACATCAACGTAGAATTTTCCTGCACTGAACAGATAGAAACAACATTTATTGTTGATCTTTGGTACCCATACTGGTACAGTATGTACCAATTCTGATCAAATTTGAGCGACACCGTATAATTGCGGTATTTTTATATTATTAAACACCCCTCAATGAGTACATTCCCATGAACTTGTTTTAGTTGGGAAGTAAAATCACAAAAATAATGCTAAAAGATACAGCTATTGGGCCTTTAAACAAAAATCAAGAAAGTTGTTATTTGCGGACAGATTTATGTCAGCTGTGAGTGCTTTAACAGTCACCTGTTCACAATGTTCAGCCTGTAAAACAGTGATAAAGATCTCTAATTCTTCATTATATTGACCTTACAGTGATCAGACTGAAGATCTCTTCACAATAGCAACCAGAGGTGTCAACTTGTCAGCTCCTGATGCAGAAAAACTGGAACCCTGTATTCTTCAGTTGTCATGCCAACAAAACTTTCACATAATCACAGTTTCCACGGTCAGTGATGCAAAACACACAGAAGTGTATAACAATAACAATGAATATAGTGGAACAGTCCGGGGTCAGTCTTTCACATCTGACAATGATGACCCCAACAGAGCAGACGTACTGTATAGAGGTGAATGGACGTTTGAAAAACCAGTCAACCAATGTGCAGTCAAGGTAGGAATCCGTAGACAAGTCATGGAGCCTGGATTCATACCAGCCTGTATTCTTGACAATTGACTTGTTCTATCTATAGTACTGTGCATGAACACTGAAAAGTAATCTATGATTCCTTCCGTAAATTATCAAATCAGCTGGTGCAGGCCACATTATGTCCTCTCTATCTTTTACAACGACTTGATCTGTGTCTGATTTGTTCCAGTCTCAGGGACACCTGTCAAGTTTCACCTCAAACTCCCAATCCCAACATGTAGTGCTTGCAATTGACCAATTAAGTGATTGAACCTAATTTGTTAAGTGTTATTTACTTTTCATGTTGTGTTTCCTTGAATGTCACTGTTTATTTTCTTTAGATTAGTACCTTACATAATTCCTCTGCCTTAACCCTTTTCCTGCCAAGTCCATATTTCACCACCAGGTCAAGATGGTTAAAATTAATGAAACACAACATATTCCATATGGTGTATTTTAACATTATACTGTACATTTGAAAGCTGTTGAAAACATAAATACTGTAAACTTGATTGTTTTGGACTAAAGATGCTATAACAGACCAAGCCAAGTGGGTGAAAATACGTCATGTTTTGGCTCAATACCGCTTTTTACTGACTTGGCTGATGGGACGTGATACTGTCTGGCAGGAAAAGGGTTAAAGTTTGCTTGTCCCCATGACACCTCCAACCTCCCCTGTACATCAAATCAACAAGTACGTGTATGGCAGTGGAATTTTTCAAGTCATCAATAGAGGGCACACTATGTCCTGCATGTACATGTAATTGCAGTATTTGCAAGTTGCTCCTTTACAATTACCAGTGTTAACTATCAACATTGCTTAGATTTCTATTCTATTAAAACATAGAGTGTATCCCAGAAATGTGTGAGAGATATAGCTAAGTAGGAATAAAAAAACATTTGGTGAAAACACATTACCTCTGAATGTACATAATTATCATTTTTCAACAGTTTTTGTCACTGAAAGACAAATGTCGCATGAAATTGTACCATATTAAGGTGGTGTTAGAGCAATTAAAAGAGCAAGAAGCAAAGCGTGGAGTTGGCATTCTGCCAAGCCAGCCTACAGTAGACATGTCACAGGTCAGACTCTTACTAGGATCCATGAACCAAGACACAGATGAGAAAACACAGCAACTGATGTCATCAATAGAAGAATATCAAAAGGTACGTACTGCCCTGACTCTTTCGTAGCAAAGAGCCAATACAAAACCAGAGAAATCACATCTTTTGGCTTGGATGAATGAATATGCTGAAATTTTTTTTCCCATTTTGCACTACTATTCATGCAGTGTAATTTACTGAATCTGATGTGTTTAGTAGTACACTGATGAAGAGGTATAGTACCTGACTCCAGATCAGAAGAGGGTGATTCCGAGAATTGAACATGACCAGGGTACCAGATTGGCAATTGGAGGATGGTGTTGCTTTAAAGTTTAGGTACTTTTTAGCAAGCAAGGATCTGTACTCCTTACTGTTTCTGCTTTTAGTTGGAACCTTATTTAACTGGGCTTCCACTTTGGATAAAGGATATATTGAAAAATGAATAAATAAACAAAACCTTGAAAAAAAACAAGCCTTTTGACATTCTTGGTTTTGCTGCTTTCTGTTTCAGAACAAGAGTGCAATGTACGAGGACATCCAAGGACTGATGCAGGGTTCTGTTGCCTCACAATCTACAAAGGAATCTTCAAACGCTGCGAGCAGTGCCCTTGGAATGCTATCCATGTTCAGTAAACTGTCTGCTTTACAGGGGAAACAAACGCCTACTATGAACATGCCAGCGCCAATGGCAATGCCGGAGACAAACTCTGATTCCGACAATAGAGCAGCTATGTTTTCCATGATGAAAAACATCTGTGGAGAAGTTACGCGGATGAGGGCGGACATCAGAGAGGAAGAAATGAGGAAAGAGGAGGAAGGTAACGAGAAGAACAAGGAAAGCCTGAATGTGGAAAGAACTGTCAGGTATGATGTCTGGAAACGTAGAGTTGTTTGTGAGCTTGCAATTCTGTATCTAAGCATGATCCAGGCATCAAAGTACTTTCTTTGCTAATTGTTGAGCATGTACAATATGTCAAAGTATCTGGTCATATATATGTATATCCGTGAGAAGAGGAAGATTGTACGGAAAGAGGCACAAATATTATTTGAAAAAAGTATTCTTTAGAAAAAACCTACAAAAATTTAAGAACAGATTGTGCAGAGAGAGGCACAAATATTGGTAGATTGATAAGTATTTGAAAAGAGAATTCTTTAGAAAAGAATCTACAAAATTTAAGAACCCGGAACAATGTTGAAATTTGCCAAATGGAACCAGCATGCTATCGAGACATTCACCCTCAGTCTATAACCAGTTTCATCATCCATGATGTGTGCTCTATCTATCAACTCTGATATTATTATAAATTCTCTGATATGATATATTGATTAATTTATTTGATATTTTTATAAACGCAACAGGGACAATAATATGCCAGATGAAAGAACAGAGGACTGGTTGTCGCAGATGGAAGACAGAGCATATCTTATGCAGAGGATTGATGAAGCTGAGAAAAGGATCATGGACAGAGTTGAATCAGGCTTGGCTGCATTACAAAGCCATTTTGATGAAAGACTGGATGCTCTGCTGCTGATGTTAACACAGAAGTTTAATACCAACTCTGCTGAGCTTCCTGTAGATTGACTCCGTCATTCAAATCTGCTGGGATCTGAACTTTCCACCAGAGTTCATAGGTCAATGAGTGCAAATGCTATACCTCAGACACATTGTACCGGTAATGAACTAAAATGAAGCATTGGGTGAAAAACCATGTGTACTTTACTTCGTGACAGCTGCATAACTCAACAAAGCAAAATTTTAGCAGAGTGGACATTCTGCAAAACACTATTTGTAAACTCACAAAATATCAGAGGGTCCTAGGAAAATGGAAATTTACATGTTTTTTATCCATTGATATGCAGCACGGCATATCAAATATTCATTGTCAAGTGTCATTTTGATACATCGAACTCAAAATTTGTAATATTACGGTACTTTCTGTTCTGCTTAGTTAAAGCCAATCTGAGTGCTCTGTTTTACGCAAGACAGTAATTACTGCTATGACCACATTACTATGACAACTGTATATTTTAAGGTTGGTTCCTAGGTCGTGTTTCCAGGGTTCTCTATGGTATATCAATGCAGTTATATTGGAGCACATTAGAAATAGTAATTGGGTTCCCAGACTATGTACCTGTGCTCCCTGTAAAGACAGTGGACAAAAACAGCAGACACAAAGTTTTTGTTGTATTCCATCAGTTCTGTCAGTTTTATCCTGGCACAGATTTTTTTTCCATTTAAAATTCACATGCTTAGAAATAAATTCTGTTTAACTGGTCATGAGGGCAGTGTTTCCCCCAGGATGGAGGAGTTCTGCTCTCCACTGACTCAAGTCAGAGGTCACAGCAAGTGGAGAATTTTGGTTGTTACTTAAAAAAATTTTGAATTTTGGAAAGTTCTCATATTGTTACTGTAGATGCGCATATTGATGGTGGAGAGCGCATCAGTATGTCCATTTGCTGAGTTGGACAATCTTGGCCATCCCATGGTCCCTCCACAAAAGGGACCGTGGCCAACCATACCAAATAAATAGGCAGATGTGCGGTGTTTTTTGATATCATGAGTCAGTATGTTTTGAAGAGCTCCATATGCAGACTAGACTAGAAGGCCCATCATATGAGGGCGCTACCACACTTGCTTCCTGGAAGCAAGTGTGGGAGTGCCCTCTTCTTTCAGTATTCACGCAGACGACCAGTAATTAGCCATCAATATTATAATGATGATATATTGTGATAAATTTTAATCTGTTGTTGGCACAGCAGCTCCATATCTGATGACATCATTCATATGTATATGACATGTGACTTCATATCAACCAATAACATTACAGTATTAGGATAGGGTCTACCCTGGGTACAGCCTGAATTGCGTAACATTTTGCAAATCCATTTGGTTCCAGTGGTTTGATTTTGATAATGGATATCAAGTTGTTATGATTCAAATTGATAAACAAAACTGACCCGGAGAGTCGATATTTTTTGAAACTTTGTAATTTGTGACTTAATCATATCTTTGTAGCTAGAACAATGTTTATCACAGAAACATAGCAACATTTTTACACATGGGTAAAAATATGTTTTTATTCATTCATGTACATATTACTATACAGACATTATATACAACAATAAAGATTTCTAAACATATGAAAAAGACTTTTTTATTGTCTGACACTCATAGCGTAAGCTTAATATTGAAAAGCTCATTCCATACACTGGGGAGGTCTGCACTGGGGTATATGTTGTTTTTGAGATTTTGTTTGTTGAAGGTAATAAACAGGCCTTTACTCCTGGCTGTAACTGACAGTATCTTTTCAACTGTTCCGTTGCATCTCAAGATTTATCAATGCGAATGCATAACATGTGCATGGCCAGCCCATTGGAACATAGTAAATTTCACAAGGGATCGCTACAAGTATGTACAGAAATTACTCTTACTATACAATGTATGTGTATTTCAATCAGTGCAAATATGAGTCTGAACCCAACTGCACACATATAAGAGCTTTCAAACCTTTCCATAGGCATACACTTGTACAATGGTATTGTTATATATACAGGTAAATTGCAAGCAGAGAAATGGGATAGAGGGCTTGAACAAGAAACAAACTCACTTTTTGTTTTCAGGATACCATTTGGAATAGTTGAATAAGTATTCTGGATCAAATGCATTTCTGTAGTTTCACCTTTCATTGCCAAAATTAGATTGCCAAAAATGATCATCCCCTGTTGTAGAAAACTAGAAGTTCAAGGAACTGCTTTGAGACCAAAGTTGTACTCTTTGAAAGTCATGAGGGTTGATAGCATGTGGTTTCAAACACTTCACAATTATCGTTTTGGTTGCACTCCACTTATGAATACTATATCAGACAAACTGATGAAAGGTTTGCAGTATCAAAACAAGGGAATACGTAGTGTACGTTCAAATGTTGTGAATCAAGTCCCTGATACATCTGATATAAAATTTAATATTTGTGAAGGCCCACGAAAACTTAGGATATATCTGTACACAGATTCAAACAGACAGGCTGTTTTTTATAACACATTCCCTCAACAAAACAAGGTTTAAGACTTTCATGAAGCTACAACCGGTGTAAATTAAATTCTGAACACTTCCTTTTGGTAAAAGTATCTTCCTGTGAAAATTGAACCCTGGTACAACAACACAAGTCCTGGATATTAGTCAAGTGCTGATGCTGCAATGTCAGCTAGAGATTCAATTTCCCTTGCACCTTGCGTTGTCAACTCATCACTCAGCTGCCAAACACGGACAACACCAGCCCCATCACCGGTAGCTAGCAACTGACGTCTGAAAGGCAATGAAATGAGGTGATTTAGATTAAACAGGAATCAAAGAATTGTTCACCATGATATTTTCATCCTGAACTGCAATCTTAATATCACCACTTTTGTTGGCTTGTGATATCCAACTTCAATGAAGATATTGACCATATCTATATGGTTATGATAAGGTACACAGGAATAATGTCAGCGGTACTTTATGCTTTCATTTATTATTCATGCAGAATGATCCAACAAGAATGGTAAATTTTAGTCACAGTCCAGGTGAAAATATAGCTTTTAAAACAATTGTAGATACTGAAATTCTGGTATGATTCCCTGATGGAACACCATGATACTTCCTATACATAGAACAATTATGAATGTGGCGTCTACCACTGTACATAAAAGTTTTCTTGAGTGTCCCACGTCACAAAATAAATGCACATATAAGGGTAAAAGTATGATTCAGTCACAGGTAAAGGGAATACTATGAACTTGGAGTAAGATGGTACATATTAATGGCAGGGCATGATCTGAAAATCTTGGATGCTTCCACATTATCAATCTATCTACACATGTAATGAAATGTAATACACAGCAACAAAGTATGGTGTCCCAATACATACAAGCTAACACTGACATAAGTACTAGTACACCGGAACACCAATTTCCGATATACCAATGATCCAAATTATTTATCATCAGAACCTCAATTCCAGATCCTGGTAACTTTTCAGTGTATTTTGGCTTTAGTCACCTATCAGAAATATCTGGGATCTGAGATTATGATGTCACACCCAGGTAGTTTGCATAATTGTATACCACTGTGCATAACGGATATCAATACTTCTCACAGTCAGTTTAGTAATACCTGGAACACAACATTGGTAGTAACTAGCTGGCCATTGTGTTTCAAAGTGTAGTCTAATTAAATGAAAAGATCTACTATGGAAGAATTGATTAAAACTGGAAATTAAAGAAGTAATGAATACATCATAAAGTGGTAAATAAGGGAAAAATTATGATACACAGGCTACTTTGTCTTTGGATGTAAATAGCAATTTGAAACAATAACATGAAACTACAGTGCATCGACTTCCAGTCCATATTAAGAACGTATCAGTCAAGCTGCAGCTCAGCAATCTACTCAATCACTGTCCCTCCACAAAATTTTGTGGAGGGACCGTGACTCAATGCATGAAACTAAACTCCATTCTGCTCTGTACACATTAAAGTCCAACACAGATGCAATACATCATTCAGCAAGGCTGAATTACTCAGTAACATCCTTTCAAGAAACATTCTTTCTATGTTTAGGCGTTGTCTCAGGGGATACATTGGTACATGTCAGTCAAAGTAGCATACAGATCTACAGATCTACCTATCACGTAAGCTCACACTATCTCCTCCCTATTCATGTTCAGGTCCTGATCTGAGGTGATTTTTATGGCCAGATTCATGAAGCCATGTTAGATATTAACATCAATTTTTGTCACAATCAGGCCCACTGTTAGTAATCATGCAAAACAAAGGTCATCGTCAGTAACAGATATCACTTGCAGACTACACTCAAACACAGTTGGCTCATGCCAAAGGTGGCCCGCAGTACACACGAATGAGGGATAACAGGTTCTGTTTTGGGGGTCATTGTCGCAAGAGCACGGCTGCAACACTGGTGCACATAGTTCAACACTGGCAAACAAATACATCAGATTCTGCACCATAACATGAAATAAGGGATTCTCTGTTGAGTATTATGGAGCACGTATTCCACACATCTAATCAGAACATTGACAAAGTAGACCGAGAAAACATCCACCATGTTATGTGCTGCAAAAAGAAATATTCCTGTGGTGTATCAATGCAACATGCAAATAAGACAACTGCAAAGCATACAGATCTCCAGACCCTGTGAACAGATGTGAAGGTAAAAACAAACCAAAGCAAATCTGTGCTGAAAAATCATACAGATACAACAGTGTCTGAAGATATTATATCATTAACATAACACACTTCAACATTAGTGCAAGTGTCAAATCTGGCTTTTGGTGTTTGAACCAATGAGACGAGTCTAATTATTTAAGTTTTATTTTCCATCATTATACATTAATCCAAAATTGTATCAACAATAGAGTGAGTAATAATCAGATAGATAGCACTGTTAGTTATTTGTCAAAACTACAGAGGGGCAACACAGTACGTTTGGAATCACAGTGTGGTAGGTATGTTCATCAACTTCATTGTGATATCCACCTCTATGGAAATATTTGTAAAACATTAATCATACTGTCCATAATTCATGGATTACTATGGCTGGGATTAGACTTACACAGGGAGATGATATTGCACAAAGGAAAATAAACTGATAAAAGATTTATTACACAGATGTTATAACTTCCCAATCACCAACACTATCCCAAACACAGATATTAACTGTAAAATGAGAAAATTAAAAACATGCTGTCACTGCACACAATACCGGGCCATGCGATCATGCAAGGAAATGCCTAGGCAATTGCATTTTATGTCCTTTCAAACTGTACTTGCAACCCATTGCGTGACCTTAAACACCTATAACAAGTCTAGCAGACACATACCCTAAGCACTTTTACATCAATAAGTAAAGAGGCCTTCACTGCACAATTTTACTTGGATACACTCACCTAGAAACATTAGTTAGAAATGTAGCGAGCTGTTGTCATGGCAACTGTCTCTCGTTATAGCTGTGGTGTTTGTTCATGAAACTGTTTATGCAGATCACAGGGGCTAGCAGGCAATACATTGATTTATTGATTATGACAAATAATTATTACATATCAAACATTTCTAAAAGACAAGCTTGAACAGTGTCAGTGTGTGACTCCTGTAGCTATCTCCTAGAAATGTTTCATATTATAGTTATTTATCTTAATAAATCAATATATTGCCAGCCAGCCCCTGTGATACAGATACCTAAACAACAATGGTTTCTGTCTTGAATGACATTGGTCAATTATTTTCAGAGTACATGCCACACTTTCATTTTGTAAGTAACAAACATTCTCTTGTGAAAATCTGTTGCATTTGTTAAGTCTGGTTGAACCATCACTCTGGGAGTTTGCATAAAACATTTGGAGAAGGATATGTCATGAGAAATACATTAGTAAAATTTAATTGAATTAAAGGATACAAGAGCAGAGTCTCATTGAGCTGCTGTACGTTGTTTTGTATCTCCAATAGCTGAAATATACTGTACCATGACACAAGGTCACTTTTGTGGAGTGACCGTGCATGACATCAACAAAACACAGTCATCATATTATCTTGTGTACACCTATGATCAGTGTCACTACGACAACTGGTGATTCCATTCATCACAATACAAAACGATGTCATGAAGATCTAAAGATGTACATTATGAAAATATCCCAGTATTAACCCTTTCACCCCCATATCCCTGTATAGAGGTCCAGATTTACCATAGAAAACAATGGGTTTGGACCAAACCATGGTGGTGAAAGGATTAAAGTATATCAAAGTTTCGTGTCCATTCTACAACTCATGTGAATGAAGCCCATTTGCTTTTTTTTTAACATTCTTAGCCTGGCAGCATTGCAAAGTTCCTGAGGATAACAACTAGTGCAAAAACAAATTTGAAACACACTTAAAAAAACACCATCACCACAATAGCAATTGGATAAGACACAGTGTTTGCATTTTGGCAGCTGTTTGGCCCAACACAACCCATGTTTACTTACTCATTCCTATTCTCGTTATTTCCAAGTCTGTAAATAAATAATAGTTGTTGGTGTTTATGTTAGTGTATGTCTGTTATGAGTAGTCTGAACACAATACCAACAAGGTTTACAACACAGAATCTTATGAAAATGTTATGTGTGATTGTTATGGATGGAATTATTCTGGTGAATTACCCTTTGAAGTGCAAGTTAATGATACTGATAGTTATAGTTTTACAAGTGATGTTAGACTGGCCCATTAGTTGCTTGGCATTGCTCAGGTGTTTACAGCAGTTACTGGCTCTCCAAGCTAGTCTGTGGGTGAGTTTCGCAATCACCCCTCCATGTACATGGCTGATGAAGTTCATTCCATCAATTTCTCAATATCCTACCATCAACACCATCTCCAGAAGTTTGTTCCTTCAATTTACTCTGTTATGACATTAATGTGCTAATATACTAGAGGCAGGTCTAATGTGATGTTTTTTTTTATTAAGTCAAGATGTTAATAAATGAGGTTTTAACTGAACAAGCCAGAAACTTCCATTTATAAACCGCCTGGTGCACAGTCATATTTATTCAGCATAAAAATTTTGTTTTTAATTTTTCACCTTTTTCTTTCACACAAAAAAGCAAAAAAATACAGGCGACCTGACTGTAATCACTAAGACAGTGTTTTTCAAGGTAAAACACAGTGGTATTTGGGCATCATTTCTTATGCAGTTTTATTGAACTCTTATTAGCATGCTACAATAACAAAAAGTATTGGCTAAGGTTGATGTCCATTCAATATGCTTTAGTCTCTTCTTTCTTTGACTATTCATAATCTAAAATGCAGCAATGAATGTATTTGTATTATAATTTCTGAAGTTCTTATATACAACACAGGTATAATAAACATTGCAAGTCCCTTATGGCAGATTTCCAGATTCTCACCAGGAACTCTATCATGACATTTTTTCCTTCATTCTAGATTTCTGTCTTTTGGACAGAGAGACTTCACATTCATACTGTATGGTGATATAAGCATCCATCTATACATAAATATACCAAAGCTGCTGATGTAAGAAGTGAAATTGACCAGGACTCCCACTATATTTCACTTATAGTGATGCAAAGGGCCAGTGCTTATAACATTTGATAATTTTTTTGTTGTTTTTTGTTTTAAATGTCAACTTTATTTTCTTGTTCTGCTCCCTACAGCATGTTTAAGTATACAGGATTAGGCTTGTCAACTTGGCCTGTAAATATGTAGACTGCATTGCTATTGTTGATATGTGAATTCTGGTTTGGACTAGAATTCAAATGAAAACAATAACAGTACATTTTACAGGTATGGATGCAGTGTGGAAAAACTGAATTAAAGGTGTTTCAACATGCTTTGGGGAGTAGAGCAAGAAACTGTAGTTGACGAACAAAACAAAAATAGTGGAAAAAATCATAAAGACGTATATAGCTGCTACCCTACGATTAAAATGCACTCAATATTAAATCCCTACAATATCTGTGTTGACCTGCTAGGATACTGTACTTCAACTGTTTCTCCTAATTATATTAATTTGTCACTGATGCTGTAAACTGTGTTCTGTTTAGTGGTATGGTATTTCAATTCTTTTTGAACAATCATGCAAAAGACTTTTACAAAGCTAGAGATATTTCAGCAATGTGTCACTTGTTCATCACTAGATTAGTGATAGTCTGTCCTGTTATGATACCACTGTCATATTCATGAATAAAGTATGTTTCATTAGATGTATGAAGTGCTATATGACACACCACAGTCAGTGTATGCATTGTACAGTGTGAAGACATATGCAATAACAATATTCACATTTACAGTGAGATGAACGGTGATCACATCCTGTGAGAAAAACCAAACATCTAAGTTCCACACCAACGTCAAGCACCATTGCACCGATTAAGTGCCGATACATGGATGGTTTTATGGATATTATCAATATTCATTATATGACTATTTCAAAAATACAACACTCAAAATCTTTTCCAGTGAATATCTCCTTATCATATATATGACCAAACTATCCACACCTACTTTACAAATGGTTATCCAGAAACTGAAAGACTTGTTATCACAAAATATACAGTTACCATAGAGACCATATTTCCACAAAAACTTCCTTTATGTGAAGGTGATGGACATTTCTGATTGGCTTTAACGTATGGTTGTGCACACTGTATACATACACCACATGTGAAAAATGAAGAGTTAGATAATTTGACAGGTGTGGTTGGATTGGGAGAGGGTCACATGTACAAAAGTATTTGGATCTTGTGCTTAAAATCGAAACTTATTCAAGACCATAAAATATGAAAGACACTGTGTGGAATTGTATAATAGCAAGACGTGCTGCATCTCAGGCAATTTCATACTTTCGTGTATGAAAGGAGTCTCCGATCTTATCAATGAGACTACTGCAAAACGGCTGTAATATGCAATGTTTTTTCCATACAATATATGTATGATGATAATCACAGAAATTACTTCTGTTTAATCAAAACATTGTGCTGGGCATGCAGCTACTCTTCCCAATCCAAATCCCATTTCGTCAGATCTCTAATACCCCATCTCCAATGTGACAGCACAGTATACAAAAATGACTGTTAAGAATACAACTTGAAGTGATTCCACAGTGTAAGGTAATGAATGTATGATTCATACTGACACACAATAAACAACCTAAAGAAACAATAAAATGTGGTGTTGTCTCTTGTTGCCATCTTTTGACCGGTGCTTTTGTCGAAGATATATCACCAGGTTAAAGAATCACACTAAATAGTCCACATGTGAGATAAAGATTGAATACCAATGGTTGTGCATGTGAAGCAATGATGGTAAGCGATGTATAACATTTGATTATTTTTTTCTGACATACGTGATGTTCACAACAATTTGTCATGCATACTGAGATGTGTAGCAAATATAAGATCATTCCCATTTTACAAGTGCACTGCGTTGTTTTCACAACATCCTAGAATGACACAAATGAATCAATCCAAGCATCAATGATCATAGCGATGCCCTTTAAAATGAGCTGAGTACCAAAGGATGCTCATAACCACACTCTACAAATGAACTCTAAACTTTACTGAACAGAGTGTGCTGTCACACATATTGCGTCATTGATCCCACAAGCTGCAACTTGACAATATTTTTTCCATCACAATAGACATTACCCAGCAGCCATTGCATGAGGGTTGAATATAATTCAATGACAGCACTGTCATGTCGGTTGCAGCTTCATGGAAACTTGGGAGTTATCTTTACTTGGTTTGAACGCCATGGAGTGATGTGTGTGATGTGGGAGATGACAATCATGAACCTCATACTGATACACAGCAAAAGGAGATGTCAGTGCCATTTTTACAGTTTAAAGTGACACACGATACAAATCCGCGATACAGGTGTCATCAACGATAAAGATGGCTTACAGGATGAGCTCAGTACCAACTTCACAGGAAAAATAATTTTATAACTTTTGTTTACATTCACATTTATTAGTGCCCACTATTACTTACTGATTTTGATTGAATTCCAGAGTGAAAACTGGCTCTTTATCAGTGCCAGCTTGTAGTGTGTACACCGGATTTATCTTGCTGGTCTTCAAATCATAGATGAGAAGGAGACCTTCACCGGTGACGACAGCAAACACTAGTGGACGGACTGGTGACCATTTGGCCGCAAAGAGATAGCCAAGTCCTGGTTCTATGCTCAGTACAGGTTTGTCCTGTCGAGGGTAAAGGCATTGGTGGGATCATTATTGAAAGGTCATCCAAATTTCCTGTCGATATCATTTCAAGCAATCTAGCAACAGATTGTCCTCCACGCTAACTAGCAGAGCGACCTAACAACCAATGCTGACCTACAAGATTCTGATTAGCTCAACATCACTGACAGCTGAGACATTTTGCAAAAAGGATGTTACCATGACAATGACATTACTATGACAAACTGTCTCACAAACATTCACATGGTCTAATAATGTGGCATCATCACTGTTGTGTGGGCTTTGTCGATTTCAATATACCTGATACAATTTTTTATTCATTGTTGAATTTTGGTTGCATTTTGTGTAAGCATGTCAAACACTAAATATCAACTCCATTTGGTAAACACAAGAGGTGCACATTTTTAAAAAATATGAGGCACAACATATGTATACAGTACACAAAACACCACACACAACAATTTTCAGAACCATTGCAGGCAGTTTATCATTCTGTTTTGTACTATGCCAGTAATGCTAGCAGCCTACCTGAAGCATACTGTAAATTCTTGCTGTAGTATCAGTGCCACACGATAGCAGTAAGTTTCTGTGGTATGGTGAACAATCCACTGCATAGACAGGTCCATGGTGAGGTTGAAAGGAAAAAGTCACCGGTGACCGGAGTGGAACTGAGGACTGAATATTTGCACCGGCGGCGGAACCCCTGGCATTCATTGAACATTTGAAAACACCGCCAGATTCTGAACCAACTACAAAGAGGGATTTGTCTTCATGTGCATAGGATATACATGTGACTGAAAGAAAACACAGAGAAAAAAAAAATGATTCAGTCAAATAAATTATTACAGAAGGATGCCATTTCGGGACTTGTCAGCATAGCCCTGAATTTGTAAGATGGTAAGATCTTTCTACTTTGTTTGTCTCTATTGAGAGGGTTATCATTTTTACAGATACAGAATTACCTGCATGTTTTCTTTCATATCAATCTAATCGCTTAATTCACAGGTATGAATGAAGGTTTAAAGTTTTATGTTCAAACACTGTGATTCTAAAGGTCACTACATGTACTTCTATCTAACAAATTCAAAACATTTTTGAAAATAAAACAACGATTTTGCTCCTTTATTAGGATGACAGATGACATTAAAACACTTCTATATGGAGTGTTCATAATCATGAATTCTGTTCAAATTCATTACTGACTAGCAAGAAGATTACCTACCTCCCATTTCAGTGTTGCCTCCTAGCCTTGCCTTTCTCTTTAAGTCTCTAGGCATGCTTTCAGTGAGTAGTACAAAACCCTCAGCCAATTCAAGACTGCCTTTCCGTCGGTTGACCTGCCATATCAGTATTTTACCATCACTGCTTACGCTGACAATCTAGAAAAGACAAACCAGAATGTCAACGGTGAAAAGAGATCAAAGTGTTGAGTCGAGTCTCGGACAGTCCTTCATCACAATGTTTCAATACCATTGCCTCAGTCAGTCAGCTTAGTGTAACCTGGCTCAGTTTTGCCATGCAGTACCATTCTTGATAGGTGACATTCTTCCAGCTATACCGTTGAGGGCGCACCACTGCATGGTAGAGCAGCACCATCATATCAATCATAGCACAGTGAGAGAGTTTACAGTGATGAAATATGATCACAGAGACTCACATGAATGCGGATATATGTCTATTTTGTTTGATATTTGTATACCGACTTTCAGAACTGTATTGTAGCAAAACTACTTCTGAGATAGGACTGATCTATTTGCTTAGCTTAGCTTCATCCTTTGCGCTGTTCTAAAATAGCTTTGTTGTGATACAGCCATACATCTCTGATGCACTTTATTCACACAAAGAAACACTGAAAAATGTCTTCTCCTGAAGATTGATTTTTACTGCATGATATTACAAACTCACCATGACAAATAATGCCAGGTGCATGCAAGGTGGCATGCTATTCTGAATACATCTGCATGAATTTGATAACATGATAATGTAATCATCTTGCCATGTAAGATTGTAGAAAATGGTTACCTTTCATTGCAATATAAATTGATATATAGTGCATAATTTTTCTGAGGCTCATGTCAAAGGCAAACTGTTGGATGGGTGTGTGGAGAGTGTGGTAATTCTCAGTCTCCTAGGGAATTAAATCTATAATGTTACTCATTTGTTACCAGTTGATATGAGGTATGGTACGTTATGTACAGTTATTAGTGCATAAATACAGAGCAAAATGAACACAAGGAGTTAAAAGCAATGTCTGTCTGTGTGTCTGTCTGTCTGTGTGTCTGTCTGTCTATCAAAGTATTCTCTGAGTACTCAGATAGCAATGTTGATATCTTACATTGTATTTCTTTCCCTTCGATGATGGATCTTCAATCCATCTGAGTTTGGACACAGGTTCTCTATGAGAGTCATCACCAATGCCTGAAGTTGCAACAATCGTCTCATCCTCTCGACTCAAGTCCCAAATCACTATCTCTCCTGGAAAAAGACAAGTAGAAAAATAGGCTGTAAACACAAAATATGAAATGTTGACTGGAACTTTCCAAATTTTGCTTCACTGGAAACTTTTTCTGCCAGATTCCAAAAGTGTGCTGTTCACAGGATGTTGACCTTTGACAATGACAAGAGAGCTTGTACGTGCTTCGAGGTTGATCTTGTGGAGTCCACAAAGAGGTCCTGATTGGGACATGATAGTATTGTTTAATACAGAAGTAACAGACATTTAAATTGTTTGGTAGATTACCCTTCTAAAATATTTTAAATTTGTCACAAGTTAATTAAAATGCTTCGAACATGGAGTAGGCTGACATAATATAGCTTTCTCCATATGGTTTACAACTTGATGATTGTTAAGTTGATATTTCAATCACTATGCCATCTATAGCCTTTGCCTTTAAAAGTAATACATATTAACTTTTAGCTAAAGAATCAACCTCATCATCTGAATTGCGTCTTACCATTAAAATTTCCACCTGCAATAATGGCTGGTTTCTTTGGATGAAATGCTATACACATCAAACAGCTCTGTAGAAAGAATGAAAGAATGTTGAAAGCTTTCCTACAATTTCACAATTTGAAATGAAGTGGAATAAAAAAGTTGCAATCTCCGATGTTAAAACTCACTGTATTCCCCAACAAAACAGGTCAACATTATTATTTCACAGGTATTTCTTCATCAATATTCCACACAATACAGATTATCATTCATGTAAATCACAGCCTATAAATTTCCTATCCATATTTTAACCCCAGTACCTGGTAAAGGTTCCATGTACATCGCAGAAGATGATTTGCATAAAAACTTGGCAGTTCAAAGGTCAGAATTTGACCTAATCAGCACAATGAGATACAGGGATGTACTGGATACAATACTTACAGACAAATCTATTGCAGCAACTGGTTTGTGAGCATTTAATGTTCTGTCCACATTCCATGTACACAACATTGACTGAAAGCAAGTAGTATGAATGAAGTGAATAAGCAAAAATAGCTTGAAACCAAAAAGTATTCCCACGGAATGTTACAGATGTTTTCATCTGATGGGGAAAACTTTCTATAAGCATTGAAGTTGCTACAAAAAAAAGACACTGTCTGTGCTAAAAGTAATCTGTCAATGTCCAGTCTATGGTGAATTCATTGTGTCTGTCTATGGCTGTAACAATTGCCCCTAGCAAGATTCAAGAAAATTTACTGTTATAATAGTCAGAAACAACAGCAATGGGTTGTTAAGTTTTTGGTTTTGCCTTGCGGCAATTAATACTTTCAGCAATTTCAACATATCTGACAGGAAAACAGTAATAGGAACTGTTTTAGACTAGGCTTTGCTGCAATACTTGCCTTGTGTGTACACCAATCCTGGTGATCAAATCTGCCAAAGGCTACAGCAACAACAGATCCTGTAGAATTCCATGACAATCCTGTACACTGTAACTCTCCATCCAAGGCAGCATGGGATAGAGTGTGTATGCATGTTACAGCATGTGCATCCTCCCTCCAATTGACCTCATATCCTATAGTGTATGAATCATAGTTGGAACAGTGATTATTGACTATAACAAGGAGCATCAATTATGTGGCTTGTCTGCCCCTTAACCCTTTGAGTGCTGTATTTTTTTCCCACCAAAATTTTAGTGCAACATTTCACCAATTTTTATGAATTTTTCTGTAATTCTTTTGATAAATTTTGGACCAAATGGACATCATATTTTATTGCTACAGTTTTTTCTCAAAATTTTGGCAAAAATCTGGGAAAAAATGGCTGGGGTTTATTTTATAAAGGGGACACAAATAGACTTTGGCACTCAAAGGGTTAACACTGTTGTTTCTCAAAGTCTAACACACAAACTGTTTGTTATAAAAAATACACAAATGATGAGACATACATAGGCTTCGTATGAAATACTATCCTTGATGACAATGGTTATACCAGTACAGGTAACAAACAATTCATAAGTTCTCATGAGCGTATCTTTGTTTTGAGAGACAAAAAGTGGAGAATTGTGCTTTGGAGTAACAGAAGATAAGAACTGAAAAGCACTTACCATCAAATGCATGGCTTCTGATGTTTTTGTCTAATTGTTTGCTAACGAAAGGTTCAACCCTCTGTAAAAACTCCTGTAATTCCTGTGTGAATCATGAAAAAATATTTTGAAATGAAGGAACTGTTTAATTGTAATTTTTGGGGCATGTCAGGGTGTATTTGGTTTGGTATCAGACGTAAATCAGAAATGAATTTCTTTATTAACTTTACAATGATTTGAAGGTGGCAAAAAGTTAAGTTTTGTAAATAAAACTTAAAATCAGCATAAAGTTAATGAAGAAATTCACTTTAGGTTTCTTTCATCTTTTTTTAAAGTGAAGAAAATATTCAGAGAAATCAACATTTCTTACATTTCTTACATTTCCCTTAAATTTATAAATAAAATCTTACAATCAATTGATTTACAAACAGTTTTACTTTGGTTCGATATAAGTTGTTTGCTAAAGAATTTTTTTTGTTGCCTGGTCCTTTGCATTTAGGAAATGTGAGAAAGACATCTCATACAGATTTTCAATGACAATCAAGTTTAACATTTTTTTATTTTAAATTTTTATTCATAATTTTTAGCTACAAAGTAGTACACTAGATTTCTACTTTTGCTCACCTTTGATTCATCATGACCGATGTGAAAAGATTTCTCAGGCTCCTCCTCTGTTTGAATCTGTCACGACACAAACGACACGGAACATTATTAAAATGACCACAAAACATGCCACTTATTATGTATATTGGTTTCAACCACAGCTCTTTGAAATACATCTTGGACTGGGTTGCTATAGACATTTTCAAAACTCACTGGTTCTTACACCGTTTACATTTAAATGGTGAAATTGAGAAGAAGGCTGTACACAGAAGTTCAGAAGGTGAATTTTTCATCCCCCCCCCACCCCCCCCCGAAACCGTTTTACTTCATACTGTGAGGCTTATACTCGATTAAATTTGCATTTCTTTGACAGGAGGCTGAGGAGCAGTATGATAATTCTGATTGAAAGGATTTTAAATTGTGACCATACCCTGACATTGACCCTGTGTATTGACTGAACTTCGACCTCATCAGTCAATATTTCACTGGTCTGAGCAGAGCTACTTTTGAGAGATCTGAAATAAAAAATATCACGATCACTGGTCAGTAGTGTACATACGAGTTTGCTGCAGTACAGTAGCTCGAGGTTTTGCCAGGGTATTTGGGTCGGACGGCAAAACCAGCTGGTTTTGCCGTCCGACCCAAATACCCAGGCAAAACCTCGAGCTACTGTACTGCAGCAACATACGAGTACGACCGTCTTTGGGTACCTTCGTGATACGACATTCAAGACATTAATATTGTCAATTGAATCAGTGTGCAAGTTTTAATATCGGACCTCCCCAAGAAGAAGGAAGATAGAGTTTTATTAATGAAACAAAAAACTCGCTCTGTGCAGGTGTATCTACGGACGAATCCCTAAATACTCGTCGAGTTACTGGCTCTATTGTGTGTACATGATGATGAACGATTGTGCTACGGAAGTTGATGGGTCCATGGACCGTGGCCATGGCAATGATACACGCTGAACGTAGACCTACCTTTCTTTTTTCCATGTAGATTTGAATTCTACGCTATCAAGCTCTTCGTCAGCGAACATGCTGTATTTTGACAATTTGTTTATTACCTCTGCCCCGTTTCAAAGCATTTCCACAGGGCCGACGGTCGGTGTAATTCCGTGCCTCAGGATCTTCAAAATATTCGCGCAAATGGAATGCTGGGAAATCGATATACGCCGCTTCAGTTAGAAATGGGTGGTTCTTTTGTATTTCTACTAGGACAAAGCCAGCCTGGGTACAGGCGCTGCGCTGGCGCACCCGTGCACGCGTGTCAACGGGCGTGTCAACGTCTGAACGTGGTATGCGCAGAAAAAATGACCTATGTAAATTGCTGTACACTGAACACTCAACGCGCCTGTAAGCCTGGGTACTCAACAACTAAACTGCATTCATCTCTGCTGGTAATCATCAAATTTTTGGCTTCTAGACAACTAGATCCCATTGGACTGAACTATATGAAAAATAAAAATAATGTATCGTCTCTCGAAAATAGCCTGCTCGCTCAGTAATTACAAATTTCTTACATTTTACGAGATGCATGATCGGCTGTATTTCACACTTTCTTATCACTTACCCTAGAACCTTGATTTTATATTTTTTCATGTCGACGAATTTTTCATCGCTCACTCCCTTTACTATTTCATGCTAAGATAACGTACCATATCAGTTGGGAAAACGTACACGTGTTCGTTGTCATCCCATAAAATCTTATTCATTGAACGTATTCTATCCATAAAAAGGTATAAAAACATTGATGAGAAGATAGATAATATTTTTTGCCAAATGTCCATCTTGGAGAGACGTGATGATTTTATATCAACGTTACTCCTTTGGATAATGTTCTCTTGAAGGGCAGCTGTGTAAAGTTCAAGCGAATAGGAAGACAAGATTGGAGACCAAAGTCGAGAATATCCATGTCAAGTTTTTTGTGAAATTTTGATTTGCCGAGAAGAAACTTGACGTATTCTTAGAACATGAATTTTTGCCATTGGCTGGGGCATATTTCAGGCATAGAAGTTCAATTTAAAAGTAGTTGATGATAAAACACATAGAGCGTGAAATTCCTGTCGAAAGCAGGTGTTACCATATTGAAAAAAATGCCCTCTTGTGGCCATTTGACACGATTTTTGTTGTCAACTAAGGGGTTTAGCAGGAGTCGGTGTGGGATCCAGTTGTCAATTACAGGTATTTCCCGTCCGCTGGTTTTCCGTAATCAACGGCATGGCTTCCGTTCCCCACCCCTATTTCATGCCTACCCCTGAATGGTAAAATTTTGAAGAATTGTGTCGAGAAAATGAAATATTACAGTATCATGCTTTTTAGTGAGAAATCCAACTTTCCCAGCATTCAAGTTCATGCAATGTTAATCCTAAGCTCCTACAGATTTTGAAATGTAATGGGGCAATGGTAAAATATGATAAAAAAATTGTAAATGAAAGAAAAACGGCATCCGATAGATACATTATCTTCAAAGGGTTATCCCTCGCCATACTAGTATACATAATTTAATCACGCTGAGTTTAATTTTATATAGCATATCGCGTCCATGTTCTTGCTTATATCTTATTTTTAAAGATAAAATTGTTTCTTTCACAGTACATCGTCTTTTCACTGACCTGAGTGTACACGAACTTACCACTGTCCTTAATAATTAAATACAATAATAAGGTCACTGTTATCTTTGATTAAGCTCTTAACTCTCTGTGGTGTTTTCTCTCACCTAAAAAACAGTCTGCGCACTTATTTGACATATAAAAATTCAGGAAAAAGGTGTTTTATATTTACCCTAAAATTCTATGGGCCTTTCCTACAACATGTAATAAATGAGAGTCTGTTTAAATTTCTACAGTAGTTAACGATTTGGTCTATAAAGTCAAATGAGTTTCTAAATTGATTATTTGTTGTACAAATACTATACATCATAATTTTATCAATGTGTGTAATGAAAATATGAAACGTTAGGATAACTAAGCCTAGGGTCCAGTCGGCCGTTTTCAACTCCAGGAGTTTTGCGGTATTGCCGAAAAACGATTGCTGGACTCGGTGAGCGTAATAATAGTTACGAAAGCCTTAAAGCTACTGAACATGCAGGAAGAAAAGGGAATTTTAACCTACTCCGTGTGTGTCAGCTCGCAGTTAAATACCCAACAATCAAACCATTAACGTCAAAGTCAGGTCAGGCCTCAAATTAATTGCTGTGCATTTGTGTTTTAATCCATGTTGATTGCATAGGGCATCAATCATGCGGAATAAGTTTTCTAATATGACTTTAAAGTACCCCAGTGCGGTGAAATAAGAGCCCTTAAGTCCTTCTTCGTCGAACACTGCAAAAACCACTGTTACCTCTTTCATATAATCATCCACTTTGTAATCTCTGCGTGTACTGAAGTTAATCGAAGCGTCTAAAACATTGCATTTTGAACTTAATTATTTCGTAGGCTTCGTGTTCTGTTTCGCGAGGTTTACTGTATCTTTGCATATACTCTGCAGATGTGAAAGCGATTAGTCCTTTACGTCAGTGCCGGTAAAATCGATAAACAAAGTGAATGACTTTATATGAGAACAAAGAGAGTAGCTTCTTTCGGTGAGAAAAGCCTTCCTAACCTTTAGAAGAAAATTTGATTACATTATTTGCATCAGAATGCCTAGAAATCCATTTCTAGTAGTGAGATACGCGACACGTTTAATTCCGAAATACTGTCTCTACTCATAGTCTGCGCGCGGTGTGTTGATTTACTGTCTCTAGGAGTTACTGAGCTGTCTATAACAGATTGCTGCTGAAACTGCAGCTGAAGTAGCCTCCATTAAACCTGACGCCTTCACAAGCAAGGTGAAGATAGCTTTCTCTTCCTCATCTATATTCGTGGATACCTTACCACGCACAGGTATTGATAATCACAGTGACTGTCTACATACTTGCGTTGTCCCGAGGATTCAACCCTACGAAAGAAACTGTATTTTCGAATTCGCTTGCTGTTCGCTTTTGATTGCGGGAGACTCACCTGTTTAAGGTATGTAATTTAATCAAGGGCTTTTTACGTGTACACATAGTGAGTCTGTGTATGCACATGTCACAGTTTCCAACAAACACACGCCTCCCTTTCGGCATTACGTTATGAACATTCCGCAAACATTGAGTACTGTAATACACAGATTCACTGTACAGAAAACCTTTCGCTCATCCGATTATAGGGTGCTTATTTTGGCGCGAGGTTTGATAAGCCATGGACACTTGAAAAGTCTTTGTACATCAGACATTTCAACTTGAATGACAGATCTTCAAGTTGACAAATTCGAATCTGTAGAATAGAAATTGGTATTGGCAATCTGCCGCATCTGCACATTAAACGGATTTGACGTCAAGTAGGATTCTGGTATTCTTTGCAGTGTTCTGAAATAATGTACTGTTTTCTAACGACAAATGGAAGCTGCAGTCTTTTCCTTTACATGGAGGCGACACATTCAATATTCGCGGAATAATGACGATGGATGGTTTCCGGATTAGGCAGCTTGGCATCAATATGTCTGTAGTCTTGACAACCGGGTGCGCGGTATCACTCAGGGAGACTATTTTTAACATTAAAAATATCATTAATGCTATTTAAATGTTGCGAGAATGTAGATTACTTGCTTTGATTGGTGGTGATTTACACCTCAGAAGGTGCCAATCGTGAACACTGTTTGTGGTGTTTTTCATGAACGAAAACGTCTTGTCAATTTCTGCTTCAGCGTGACTGTCATTAGAAATTGATCTGAGGTGATGAAGCCCATTAATCTTGGCAGACTCTCAGGTTACACAAGTGATAATCTGATGACTCGTCAGCAGTTACCATGGCAATAAATACTGGCACTGTAAATTTCTCATGAAAAAATAATGAGCCAGGCGCACAAATCCGGTGGCGGTATGTGAGCTGCCTCCAGCAACAAGTGACATTATTTCTGTGCATGGAGTTTATATTCAATACGGCGACATCCAATGTAAGAAAGAGTGGTGTGTTGATGCAGTTTTCTCGATGCAATTTCTCAATCTGACACATTAGAAAGATTTAAAGGACAGGAAAATTCCGAATAAAACAACTCATGGTGAATACTAAGGGCATTTATAGTGAAGTCACGATACTCTGCTATACTAAATGACATGTTTTTCTTATTTTTGAGAAGTTTCTCTGAAGTGCAATAACCATGTTACGTATTCATTAAATTTTCTCAAGACTGTTTTTTACCGAGACTAAGTCAACCAATTTACAAATAGCAATTCTGAACATTGGTTCTTGATGGATTTATGACTCTCGAAAACTAACTTCGAGAGACATTTTTTAATCAATCAATCTCGTTAATTGGTTTTATTATTTATTTGTTTATTTATTTCTTTGTTTATTTATTCGTTCCTTCGTTCATTCATTCATTTATGGAAGTTTCAATCAGATTTATTCAAGCGAAAGTACCTGTGAATAAAAAAGACTTGGACATTTCTAATACAGGACTTCGACAGTGACCGAGATTTTTCACTTGATTTTATTTATTGCTCCGTGACAGAAGACGGAGAATGAACTTGACGTTATGAAAGTCTCGGGTTGTATCTATTACAATATTTGTAAAAAGTAGCTTCGATCGATTTATCGGTGCCATTAGAGCCACCCAGTTCTATACTTAGAAAAAAACACCTGAGCATTTTCTGAGTGTTCCCTGGAGCGACGTCACATGATGGATTATATCGGTAAACAGCAATTAGCAGTAATGTTTGCAGTTTTCAACGGGTTTTTTGTTTGGGTGGCACGATATTTGAGTTCGTCAAATCAAATACGAATAAAAGGGCTTCAACAATGGGTTTGTGAAAGTCCATCGAACTGAAGAGGCAGCCGCACTGATTAACAATCAGGAATGTAGTACAAAATATCAAGCTGAAAAAAATACTTCGATAGTACCAAGGAGCAAAACCTCTAATATTCCCGATGTGAACTTTTCGAAAGCGATCACATTTCACTCTTTGCACTCTCTCGGGTTGAAATCAAAACTCGAAAAATAGCAATTACCCCTTGACCAAGTGCGGAACTCAGTCCACAACCTAATTAAATCGGTAGGTGTGTCGTACAACCCTAGCAAGATAGATAGATACACAAACCATTGCAACTGGCTTTGTAGCCTGAAGACGCTGACAGCAACACACAGTTTATAATGGAACGTTGCTTTGAATCAACCCTCTAATTTAAATAAATCGTGTTTGCACAAATCAAGGGTGTAAAAGCTCTTATCTCATTTATTTTGTCATCCTTTGTGCAATGCCCCTAAGAGTTAGCTTTTTCCCAATCAGAAAGTCACGATGTAGATACAGCAAAGTTCAAAGTTTGAAATTGAAGTGCTGTAAACATCTCCCTGTGTCAACAGGCACTCCTGGTAGTTTTGTCATTCGCTGGTCACAAGGTTATGAGGAGCTGTTGAAAGACTTGGAAGAAGTGGCCAAAATGAACTGGTGTTGAGTGTCACTTGGTAATCGGTATCCTAACACGTTGGTAGAGTCTTGGATAAGCCGTCGTCTTGATGATTCATTCAGTGTGTTCAATCACCCGAGTTTCCAAAGTTGGAACTGTCCATTGATTCTCATATTGATTAGGCTAGTTTACTGTGATTAAGGGTTGCCTAGAGCCAGCAATACGTTCAGCTCAACGCGGTCTTTCCCCAACGGATTTTCCACTGCGCTCGACGTGGTTCTGTTTTCCTGTCAGTGCTGTAACGATGTTTTTTACTTTATATTGAGAGAGAATTCATCCTCGTGGAACTGAGATAACTCTCGACGAGACGGAGGTAAGATATCACAACATATAAACGAAATCGCCTTACATGTCATATTTAAATGGAAGTTCGGCAGTGAGCATATAAGCGAGGAAACCCACCCCGAGCAAGGTGCACAATTAAAATAACTGTAAGTTTGTCACTTTGAACGTGAACTAAAATCAATATGATTTATTATAGAGATTGTATCGCAAAAAATCGTTATTAAGTAATTAATATCGGGCCGCTTATCGCAGGTTAACGACCAGGGAAGGATTTTGTCACCATCTTAAGATAAAACCCCGCAGCATTTGAATGTAATTCATATTTAACCCGACCTTTTCATATGCTTTGCTCTCCCTGCTTTTAAAGCCATACACATATAAGCGATAGGCATTAACCTTGGAGTCAGTGGATTTCCATTAAGTCTCTGCGTGTGCAATTCAATTTTGAAACAGGTTGCTAAGTGGTGCGGCATGTTTTAATATGAACCTCGGTGTCGGGTGTCCCCTAGTGATCGCCTCGTTGACCAAACATTCAAATTTTAGAGGCAACTTTCGCGTACGTGTGGCGTCGAGTATTTCACATGCCGAAGCCTTCACTCTTTCTCGTGTTCAAAGCATTGCATGTCTGGCATATCAATGGAAAAGTTTCACCATGTTTTAATGTAGCCACACTGGGGCAGGTGTATCTACGGTATGTCCATACGCGACCATATCATTGCTAGCTAATACACATGGTTTCTGAAGTTTAACATTTCTCGCAATTTTTTCTTCTCTTCGCCAGCCAGCATTTCCTCGTCGCAAAACGTTTCCTTTGCTTACAATGTCGTCGATGAAGCTTGACTAATTTTGACCGTATTCTTTAATTAATTATGTTCGAGCAACTGTCAGGGCATATGTGGGGGTATCTCTAATACAGTTCATGATTAATTTATTTACAGCGGCTTTCGTAGCACAAACACGCATACGAGAACTGGCGGAACTGTTTCGGATCAACCATTTTCGGAATCCTCTCTGAAATAGGACTAGACAGACCGGACAATCTAGAATTCGAGGCACGAAGATGTCGGAGAGACGGTTATCAAGGAAAGGAAGCAGTATGAATCTCCGCAGGGTAAGTCCAAATAACTCGCATTGTCACTGTATCTGTTGTATTCAATTGTCTCTAGCCCTTTGACTTTGCGTCTACGGTTTCTTTTGTCGGACAAGTGTCTCCTCGGATCAAGCACGCGAACCGGTTTATGCTGCGCGGTGGTCCAAGTTACGTTGAATGGGCTATTGAGTTACTCATGGATACGTCACCAAAATACTGCAAAGCCAATCATCTATGGCGTATTTGTCTTTCTACAATGTGAATAAATAAGGTCCTGATTGCTCTAAGCTTTGGATTATTATTTATCAGTGTTTTGGTAAATGGCCGACGACACCAGTTCGTTTAGACAGGTACAGAGAGGGTACAATAACACATAACTAGGAATCACAACGCGACGTATTTGTATCTGTCGTTTGGAAGACGTGATGTTTTATCGATAGTGTTCAAAAAACCTTCCTGACCCGCCGTGGAAGCATGAGAAGAATGAATGGTGTTACTATGAATTATTCATCTCACAGATCAATCAACACGTTCCTATTGAAACCGGAATATTTCATTTATAATTGATCAATATTAGCAATCGATTTCTAGATGAACCGACGGTATAAACCGACAGCAAATATATCTTCGGTTCGAAACATATTTTGATTATTCCAAGCAATACGCATTTCTGAGATTTAATCAGGCTTGAAATATAATTACCGTTGTTGCTGGGGAAAATAACCTCTGATATGACACTTGTGCTTACCAACCGTGCAGACATTTCGAAATTTTATATCGCCCTTAGATCAAGTTTCCACCGAGATTTCGACCCATATTTTCCAACTTTACACTACGCACAGCTTAATTTTTAACTGTATGAATTCAGATATCTGTGAGGAGCAAGGCTTTGAACTAATTTTATTTTTACTGCGCAATAAAGTTTTGTAATTTTACGAGCGTTTGTACATATCTCAATATAAGCGTTTGTTTAACAGGGGTACAACGTAATTAAACAAGCTACCTCACAACAAAACTATTCAAAATTTTAATAGTAGTACAGCATTTTACGTAACTTTCGACGAGTATCCCGCGCATGTGCATAAAACTTGCCAGGCGCAACAGCGCAGTCCCACAGTAACTCTCGGGAACTGTGGCATTTTAGCACTTGAACTTTATCATTTAGAACATTGTCAGTGTACGTTTGCAAAGCCATGTGAATGAGATATCTCGACGTATCTTGCAAATCACATTACTCGAATGGCATTGAGACATATTTTACTCAAGTCCCTGCTAGTACGTTCTTGGTCTTCTAAAACCACGGCGACTGATTTAATTGGAATGAATGTGAATAGGGAATTTCTCACACGCGCGTACGCATTAAGATGTTTTAAATGATATTACGAAAACAAATGATACCAATTTACAATGAATCATCAGACATAATAAATAATGCGAGAACAAACTTTGGCCCAATCACAAAATTCACGAGCAGGTCATTTTCAGTAACAAAGTCAACGGCGAAATACTCGGACATAAATTTGATCAGAGTTTGATAATTGTTACATTTTAACACTGAAGAATATGGAAATACGTTACATGCTAATTTACGTTATACAGACTTTAGCGTTAGCTTTCTCGAATGACGGTCTGCTATGAGTGCTTTTAAATTTAAAAAGAATGATGTCAGATTTTTTACTTGAAGCTAACCGGCACCATGCAGTAAATAAAGCAAATTTTTATCTTAAATGCTTCTGAGTAAGGCACACTGGGGAATAAAGTATCGCACCTTGACGACTGTAGTGTATGGAAAATGTACTAGATGCACAGGAATACACCTGTTTTTCGGGTCTATGTTTCTGCACATAGTATTGTTTGTATCGTGGTCCGTTCGAATTCCGGGTTCGCCTGTTAATTCATGTTGACTTTAATAGGTTATTCAATTTTCAATTTTCACTGACCTCGTGTTCCACTTTTCCATAGAACCGCGTAGCGAATTAGTTTAAGTTTGGGTAGGAAACGCGGTACATGTATATGCACGGTTCTGAAAGATGTTTTGTGAGAAAAAATTCGAGCAACAATACAATAATGTCACCACACAGAAACTGGTGTTTCCCTGTAGTATGGTGTCTACTTATATAATATCATGCATGACTTTGAAAGATTTAACAAGGACAATGAAAGTTTATGTCTAAAGGTGCATTAAAATTTCTGTAGAAATAGTTTAAATCATTTTATCTATTGACCACGCATTATATACTGCTCGTTTCTCAAGCAACACTGACTTGCTCTTGATATAGGGAAGCCTTCCAGTAAGTGCGGTGTCGCCCTCAACGGGGAGAAGGCTGTCTCTCCAAGTTGGCCTGAAGGTCGAAGTAAGTGATGCCGCAAAACCATATCCAGCATATCGCTGGTTTACGGCATGGCATTTCTACGGCACCGATCATTCCCCATATAAACAGCACTCTTTGTTTAAGAGTAATAAAACTATGACAGTGTACATAAATCGTAGCAATCACGTTTAGTGTTAAACTTAGTCTAATTCCATAGCATACGCTGTAAGTGTTCCCCCACCCCCACCCACGTTCGTAACGTCATATACATATATCCACAGTCACTTTTGGTTCGATACACAGTCGCTTGTGGTTCGATACACGGGGAAAGCCGCTTTACACATTATAATAATGATTAATACTTACTGGGGCCTTCATTGTGTACTACCACAGGCGACTAATTTGTATACATCTATGCATGTCATCATTGGCATAAGACGATAAGCACTGCACTCGTAGTAAATATCATTTCCACAGTATCCCAAGTATTCTACTCTTCAAGGAGATAAAACAACAGCGTGACAACTTATTCATTGTTATCTTTTCCAACGATTTAGGGAAGTGCGACCAGCACCTCCAGTACAGGCAGCAGAAAGTTCCCCATGAGAGATGTAAGTCCATGTCAGCAATGCCTCAGCTTTATATTCTCCATAATGAAATTTTGTTATTCTTCTGCTGTGCAACTGTAGTTTGTTTGCTTTACCTTTCTAACTTTTTATTAATAACTCCTCAGCCTGTAGGGGCCTATTTCCGTTATCTTACTATCCGGGGTTAATAGTTTTAGTGAATTGCTTCTTTTCTGCGGTGGAATTGAGTGCATATTTTTCCTGTCTAGTACAACTGCTTTATTGTTTATTATTGACGTATTTTATCTATTTCGTCCCTCTTGTTTAATCACGCAGCGAGGACTTCGGGTAAGTCACATTTTGAACCTGAAAAGTTTTTTCGTACACAAGTTTATCAAACCGTAATCCCGGAGTTCACATGTTATCGCGAGATTTGTACTTCTGTGAAGTTGAAAACACGCATGCGCAGTTTTCTTAGCAACAACTTGCGCATATCCAAAATGGCGTCCTCCAGGCCTTCTGCGAAGAAGAGCAAAGCAAACCAACCCACTATCCAAAGAAGGGGTTACGGTCCCGAGGCGTACAGAGACATCGATTGGAGAGCTCTCAGTGTAATTATACCCCCATGGAAAATTGTTCATACGTATATAGTTTCCATTTATCCGCCAAAATTTTCTTAGTTTCTTGTCGAAAGCTGCATCGCAGTGTATGTGATGTGTACTATAGTATGGTGCGTTCGACTGAAAACAAACAGCAAATCGTGTCAAAATACCTTTAAATCCTCCATAATTTTTTGAATGCATATCGTTTTAGATTTAAATTATTGCTAATGAAATGAATCATTGGTGATTTAGTCCTATTATTTATGTGGAAATATTTGAAAACATGATGAAAACGAACGTCGAAAGAACACTGAGTGAAGTTGTCTCTGCCGCTCACGGTGGTCCGGATCGGATTGTTTGTAAATTGTGTTGACTATTTCATTGTTACTCTACCGTCTAATGCGGTAGTTTCGGACATGAGATCATAGACATGGTAATCCAATCAAATTGAATGCCAATGTGTTTAGGTCTGTATTGAGTAGGTTTACCGGAATACCCTCCAATAATTGAATTCATAACAACCACATTGCTTTGCTGCTACTGCAATAACATTCAATCATCGTCCATAAAGCACCATCTGAAAAATCAATGCGATATCGCAACACTTAACATACAATTTCATGCTGCATTAATGAGCCATCCACAGAAATATCGCCATGGCATTGAAAAAGATGGCAAATGTACAGCTTTTTCATAACCAAATTTTTGGCAGTTTTGAAAACTTTATGTCTTGAAGTTCTCGATCCTCCCAGTCTCAGTTTATGCAAATAGTCTCTTCAAGGCAAAACACCCATATTTGTGTAGACCTCTGATCAAACAAATCCAGAATGAAAGATAAAATGATATAGAATTACAATTACAATTGAAAAGGCTTCCACTGGTTTTGATTAGCAAGGGCAGGTTCAATTAAATGTTTGTCGGAATCCACAAGACTTGTAGGGTTCCTTGTACTATGTGCACAAGAGACTCATCTTTGATACAATCACACCTGCAGGATGATGAAGCTAGAGCTCAAGAAAGAGAGGGGTCCTTGGCATGGAAAGTCCTGTCAAACACACAGATGCAAATGTTGCAGGATCTCTCAGTAGAAGATCTTGAAAAGTAAGTGAAATCACAAGCTCCTACAGCATGTACCGTGAGCAACTCTTTTTGTGCTTTAACTGCAACAAAATACCATTCAATCTTTGAAGAGATGTTATGGATTCCAGTTATTATTGTAAGCCATATTGTCTCTGAAAATGCCTGTATTTCAGTCCATAGTGATACATTTGATCGTTCAAATTCAGAGAGTTTTGAAAATTTCATAGTACAGTAGAAAGTGAACAGACGTCTATATTTTTTTGCCCTCAGAAAATTATCAGAAATTTTGAAGTTGACATCACATCACGTAAACCTTGATGAGGGCGTACTTCTTGATTTATATGTGACTGGTTTCTGGTGGGCAAAGGAACAGAACTTCACTATACAGCAGATCTCTGGTTTCATAACAGTCATTCACACACTTGTGAATAATATCAAAGGTAAGCTAAATGTCATAGCACAACATTGCTACATCCAGTGCCACAGTCATGTTACAATGGTAAGATTTTGGAATAGTCATAAATTATAAATAGTATAAGCTACCCATTAAACTGTCCATGTATGATGTTTTAAGATATCACTTTGGATCACTGTCATATTCTTAATGGAAGTAGCCACAAATATTTTTTTTTCTCCAGTATACAGTTACTTGTTGTACTGTCTAAGCTGTTATGAAGCATCCATCGTTCATCTGGCAAAAAGAGCTTGTACATGTATGATCGGCAACATATTAGTATGCTAGCTGTACACTCATTAATCTACATTAGAACTTTAAAATTTCATTGTGACAAAATCTTGGTTCATTTCATTGTGTTGAAATCTTTGTTCACAGTGTATAAGCAGAGAGTAAATATTAAAAGTACTTTGTAGCTCATTACGGCAAGTTCAATGAACTGTGATAAGAACTGTTTCATATTTCTGAACAATATTAATTTACAAGAGATGTTAACATTGATGCCCTTTGTATAGATTTATTCAGTCTGTAACCATAAAATTACTTGCACATCTATGGCACAGAAAAACATTTTAAGGTTTGACAGAGGTGTTTGTTGGGGTACTTTTACTCTGTCACCACCATGGTTTGGTCTATCCTATTGTTATGTATGGCATGGTTTTTATCTAAACAGAGAAAATGGCAGCGAATGGGCAATTAGAAGAACTCAAGATGGCCTGTTTGAAAGCAAACCAGTGAAACTAAACTTAATCTCTTCTACTTCATTTACAGAGAAAAAGATGAGTGTTGTAGATAATTTGAAAGAGTTCAAGAAAATGGTGGCTGGTGTTGGAAATGAGAATTGTGAATTTACAGGCGGTCTTGACTTCTTTGACATCAACCAGGCAAAGACCGTAACAGATTATCTCAAAAAGACGTAAGTACAAATTCACCACGTAGCATGTTCAATTGTCACTTCACAAATATGTTGTTATTGTTAAAGATCAATGTGTCCTTCATTCCAGGATGATACGATGAAAATTCTTATTTTTACAAAGTTTTTTGTACTACAGTTACATGTGTCAGAATTGTGCTGATTGAAGCATGAGACAGGAGCTGTATTATGGGTGATTTTTTCAACGATTCTTCATTTTTAATGTCAACTACAGTTTCTTGTTCTACTCTTGAAAGCATGTTGTGATACCCAGTATTCAACTAGTCAACTCAGTCTGTGCTTGTGTAAACTGCAATGTTATTGTTGAAAAGCCATTTCTGGCCCAGACTAGAAGTCAAATGTAAACAATAACAGTGCATTCTATATGTAGAGATACTGAGTTGACAAGCTAAATGGTTGGTGTTCAACATGCTTTGGAGGGTAAAGCAAGAACTTGCCATTGACATGCAAAACAAAATATAGTTCAAAAACCATCAAAGGTTACAGCTACTGGCCTTCTAAAATGAAAAATGCAAGGATCAGGTGTATACCAGTATTTGATAGAGGGCGCTCTTTGAAAGATGAACACGCAGTACAACAGTACGTTTCCATATGTATTCTACATCATCCAAAACAATGAGATGATAATGTGGGAGTCTGCCCTGCATAAATTAATTTTCTAACCTCAGTTCTTGGCGCTAACTTGTAAGCCCAAGGTGTTGGTTTTTAACATGGGCCAGTTTTCTGTGCATACTTGCCGTAGAAAAATCAAAAGAAATCAGTGTATTTTGTGTGATATGTGAAGGAGATTTCATCAATGACACACCTCCATACTTATCTCTCCACCTCTGCAGATTGTTCCAGCATTACAAACTTTATGAATTCCTGTTCCACCATGAAAGAGAAGAACAGATAGTTTGTAGGGAAGTAAGTACAGACATACTTTCTACTATTTGCACAAGTATTTTGCCGTACAGAAGTAAATCTCTTACAGTGTGGTCAAGTGACCATGATACCACAGTTAAAAAAAGTTTTATGTTTTTTAAAGTATTTGAAAAACGTTAAAGTAAATTAGGAGTCCTGTTATTGTGTTAGTTAAAATACAGTAACACAGAGCAAGGGTGTTGAATATTTATAAGGGGAATGTTTCTTTTACTCAGTAGAACTGATTTTAACTTCGACAGAACAAGAAAAAATTTATATCAAAACATTCTTGAATTGATCCAACCTATATCTACACATGGCTTGTTTCAAGTCATAAGCATGAACTTGACAAAAGTTAGCATCAACTGTTCTCAAGTGTAAAAGACAAGTTTCAAAACATGAGTTTTCAAGCTACCTACTCAGTACCGGCATAGTTTAGTACACAATAGTGTAGTATACAGTATGCATCACAAAGTTTTGTGATATTTAAATTCTCATCATGTACTGATGTAATTGGTCATTGTATTGTGTAATGTGTGTGCTTGAGAGAGTACACAGTGTCACCTACTTTTTGTCCACATTTTTCTCTGTCACATTCAATCATATGTACATGTATATATAATACATGGTTTACTCCGTACTTACAAGTTGATGTTACTGTTCATGATTTCAATGTAGGACTGGATTCATCAATTCATAAATGTTGATTTCATTTTGTAAGAGATTATTTATAAGCTCAGGGTCAAATTATCTTTCCTCATCAGTCTGTCACCTTTGTCTTTTATGATACATTTCAAGTTTAAGGTGCTTTATGTTTGTTTCAGTGTAGCCATACACATGTTTAGGGCACTGGTAAATAACGTTTGTTTTGTTTCTTTGAACTTTCCTCACCGTACTATTCATAGGACAAAGTAAGTAAAAAAAGTACAGTAAGTTGGCGAATTGACTAGATGTGTTTGAAATCCATAGTGTAACATGGTGGTTCTTTATCTTTCTTTGGATGGTGTTGCTAACTTTTCTGGAGGTGGTTTCTTTATGTGGTGTAAAAATCTGTAATCATATGTGATTCATTCTGTGGTAACTAAACACTGTTGTATCATCGAGCGTTCAGTTGTGTGTTGCACACAGTAATTTTCTGAAAGCACACACACAGAGTTTTGTTCTGAAAGCACACGCAGTTTGATGACATGTAGAAGATTGACATCACAGAGGTTTGTCAACTTCAGTTTCCCTTGTGAGAGAATTACATTGTATGTTGATGATCATGTTAGGGAAATCAACACAATTATAACTTCTGAGTTGTCTGAAATACACAACTGACAAAGCCCTGTTCTATGACAAAAGAATTAAGATTTCAAACAAACCTAACAACTATTACTATTGTACAGTATCTTAATCACTGATTTAATTATTCTGAAGAAAATAATAACATCACAGACTGTGATAAATGATGTATATTTCCTGTTTCTGTCATATGACTAGCATTTCCCAATAATTCAAAATTCAAATTTACATTTACTGACTCATTGTTTTGAGTTCAACCATAAATTAACATCTCTCTTACTAAGTCTGGACCAAAAACATTTTTTAACACAATTTTTGTAAAGATTTTGTGACAATGCATTCTCTGATGGCTCAGATGTTTGAAGATTACAAGAAACAATTTCATACACTGGTTTTACATAATGGTGATGTTCAACTTTCAGAGTTTCTCTAAGCTGCAATAATGAGGGCAGTAAAATGCTATGATTAAAGCATAGAGGCATCCAATGCATGGCTTTCAATGTAAATTTTGACAGCGGACAATATTTATAGCCAATTTACAAATAGTGTATGATTTCCATACCAATAAGTGCAGGTATAAGTAATGTGGCTTTGATATACCCACATATCAGCAGAATTGAGCTAATTTATTCATACCAAATGGAGAAAAGTGTTACCAATTTTCCCGTAATGCATTTGTCAATGCTAATAAAAATTTCAATATACAACTTTTTCGCTTCCTTTTTCCTCTTCACACTCTTGATTGCTTTGAAGTAAATAACAAAGAAGAGCTCAACGGTTTGCATTCTTTGATCAAAAGAATTTTGAAATTTTTCCATCTAATTTGAGGAAGGAAACAGAAAATGAAATGTTATACCATTCCCTTTATTTACAGTAGAACAAGAGAATTCTTACATGCAGCTTGTAAAATGAAGTCTAGATACTTTACTATTTCATTAATATGTAGAAATTTGAACAGGTATAACATATTCATTTAAAGTATATTATTGTTTTTACAGGGAAAGTAGATTTCAAACTGTCAGATCTCAAAATTTGATTCTATTTAAAAGTTTCACATTTATTTTGTTATGCCAGGGGGTTAGGGGAATGGGGGAATCATTAACACAAAGCAAACTTCACTGTTGAAAGTGGGATCAAGAATGTTAACTGTTAGCAATTGCAGAGATCAAGCAGTTTACTGAAATAACAGAATTTGGATAGATAGGGAGAATAATTTATGTGTCTCAAGGTAAATAAGTAAAAATGTTTCCCCAGTAGATATGAGGTCTATGTCAAATTGGTATGAAAACCAGACAAGATTTGTAAACTTGCTGTAAATATTTTGCACATTGACTTATTACATACCATCATACAGTGGTGAATGTTATATGAATATATGTGATTTGAATATTTGTACGTTCAATTTTCACATGTTGACTGGTGTAATGACTGAGAAAAAGATTTCTCATGAGTTAACTGCGAAGCGTGATTTCTTTCTCATATGAGAAATTATACTTGCATAAGGCACTATTGAAAAAGCTTATCCATTTCTTGTATTGATCAATGCAGAGGGCAGTTGTATTTGTGAACATCAAAAGGCAAATGCTATACCTGTTTGGTCAATATTGTTACGTGAACAATATTAGAATATCTGTAAATTTCAAAACAACATTGAGTTCTAACCACAGTTCTTATGCATTTTATGGATTATAAGGTCTATGCTAAAATTATGATCCTTATGACATTTCAGTTGTTGATAGAAGTTTTACCAAAAGCTGATCTGCCATACCCACCACCATTGGATGAAGGTATAGATGAAGAAATTTACAACAATCACATAGCAACAGCAATGTCCACACCCATGGCTGATGGAGAACAGACAGCCCAGGATGCAGCTGGTGGCCAAGAAGCTATGGAAGCAGGTACGTGATCATCCTGTTCCATTAATTCTTTTCTGTACCCTTTGTGTGTCCAAAATAGTCATTTTGCTCATTCAGTTCAGTTATATGAGGTAGAGAAAAAACGACAGTAATGTCTTACTTGGTTTTAACAATTTAATAAAAGTTAATAACAGAATCTGTATATTCAAATTATAGTATTATCTTGCAAATATTTCAATGTGATATGTTTGTGGAAATTGATACTCAAATTCATTCACACACCACACTAGAGTGCTATGTAGTAGTAATATGTGGACTAAATATTCCCCCCAAATCTGCTCATCGTTTGACTACCACCAAATTGTCGCTTTTCTCTTCACTTCACTGTCACATCAACAGTAAAGAGCTACAAAGGAATGTTGATGAAGTGAACAACTTATTGCTTAATTTCAAGATTCATTAAGAAAAGAAGAGTGATTAGAAATTCAAATACATTTACATTTAACTCCTACAGAATTTTAGTTTGAATTAGAATGTACCTCAGCTTTAGGAGACATATTTTGGGACACTGAAATTTTTGTGTTTCTCTCAAACGCTTTCTGTTTTATGACACATGTTATCTTCAATGTGCATTGTTACACAGTAAGACACATCATTGTAAATTAACGTCAACTTTACTTTCAGGTTTCCGAAAGACAAAGCATCTGTTTTACTAGGTTTCGTTTTCGTTTATGTTGTCCATGTTTTGTTTGTTTTGTTACTTGTTGAATGTTTTTTGTCTTTTTTTTTCTAATGAATGTCTTTCTCCATAGCTGTATCACCTAGCCCATCGACAGTAACCCCAACAGTTGTTGACACAGTTGAAAGTGAAGGTCTGTTTTGAAGATAACACTCGTGTGTGGCGTTTTCTACTCATTAAAATCCATCCTAGATTTAACCAGCATACTTGCTTCCATCAACCTTTGCATTTCAGAGGGCAGTAACGCATACATCCATGCATGTCAAAAACATATCGTGTCAGCCCAGAATTGTTTTCTAGGGCGTTGTGTGTGTTCTTTGTTATTGTGTCATTACTGTAATATTTTGTGTGAAATGTTGAAATCCCCAATCTCCACACAGAATTTCATAAACGACACACTTTACCCATCTTAGTGCTTAATATACATACTGGATACAAGTGTAAGGGATACTAAAAAATATACACATAGCATAAGACCTCTTTTTCAATCCTGATCGCCCTCCTACCTCTCTGACCTTTCACCCTTGGTTTCATATATTCGGGTCTTAGAACACCATAACAAATAATACAGCAGGGTTGAACCAAATAAAAGTGAAGATTGATTAACACTCTACGGTAGTAAAAACAATATTTTCTCAGACTCACATCCTGGTTTCATTTATTCTTCATATCCTGTTCCAAATCACACATGTACAACACGTTCAATTTCTTTTATCTCCACCATCTTCCTCCCCCATGCAATTTGTCAAGGCAGGTATTTCAGTTTTCCTTTTGTGAAGTAACTACAGACTATATGTACCCATTTATAACAGCTACAAGTCCTACCCATTTATAACAGCTACAAGTCCATCAAATTTGAAACAATTTGCAACAGGAGCTCATTAGGAACACTTTCCTAATGGTGTTTCTTGATATGTAATGGGCATTTATAATGCGTGCATATGGAGAAGTGGAAGTAGCTAGTGCCTTAGTTTTCACAATAAATCTTACATTTGTCACCCCTCCGTGTCAAAGCATTCACTGGAATTAAATAGGATTAAATTTAATTAAATTTATCAAGACTTGGTGATACCTATGTTTATCATAAATCTCTATACATCTAACTTCCAGAAGTCATATTAAGATGGAACTGTTGGTTTAATCACTGAAGGAACATCATCTTACAAGTCAAATATGAGTTCTGTAAACATGGAACACACATCAAAGCTATATTTCTAACAAAATACTTTTATAACATACCTGCTACTCAAGATGTCATCCATACATCATCTCCATCACTAAGATAGAGTCAATGTACCATAAAAACCCTATTAATTTGACCACCCTATTAAGTCGACCACCCTATTTTTTTTCTCAAAAACGTAATTTTATTTCACCCTTTTCAATCCAACCACAGATGGAACTTGGGACTTTCTCAATCTCTAATAATTCGACCAACCAATCATGACAAGCTGTTTTGAACATTCTTGATAAAGTACACAGAACAATACAATGTACAGCAGAGATTGTTTCAGTTGGGATTTCAGGAAAGTGACTTTTATATGTTTTAATCATCCAAGATAGTAAGCATATCACTTATGAACTGTCAAAAAAGTTGACATCCCTAATAATTTGACCACTAAAATTATTTTGGTTTTGTTAATTTTCTAATAATTCAACTGTTTAAAATCATAATTATTTTTTCTGGTCGAATTGATAGGGTTTTTACGGTATGACCTTTACTAAGTCCAGAGTACATGTACATGTTACATCCCATGTGTCATGTTTTACTTGTGAGTCTGGCTCTTGCCGGTTAGTCATTGGGGTGCAAACACTTTTCTTGAAACCATCCCCCAACTACATGCACCAATGGTGTGAGTCATAATATCACCTGTTGACATACTGCAATGCTGCTTTTGCCAAAGTACATTGATCTATACTGTACCAATATACCCTAACACATGACCAAATTACCAAGATATACATACATCATTACATGCACCGCCCTTCCAATACATCCTGTTCCTGTTCCATACGCCAATTAGTTGTCAAATCACTTCCGTATGTTAACAACATCACCGGAATATCTGATCAAATACCTCCATGAGATGATGTAAACTTGTACCTGACTTAACTCCCCAAGACTGAACAAATCCCAGAATGCTGTCTGATTACATACTGCAGTATACATATCCCTATACACACAACACCAGATTCAGGGACTAAGTCTTGTACTAATGTTTAAACTCCCATACCCCCTTACATGAAAGAGTATTTCATAACGAATTAAACCTTTTTTACTTTTTTCCATTCTTCTACAATTTTACTTGTAAGATATACTTTTTGCTTTTTTACCTGATATTTACATAATGCATGATGTGTGGGGTTTTGTTGGTTTTAAGGTCATCTTTGGTTTAAAGTTAAGGTCGAGAGTGTTACGGATCTGCAATCCTGATGCAGAGAGGATATGTACTTTTCATCAAGTGTTGTTCATTTCAACAGGTGGCACTGCAACGCCAGTGGTAGATCCCTTGGAAGGAGTTACAGCCACCGATGTTAAACGAATAATGGATGAAGTAGCCAAGGACATGCTAGGAAATTTACAGGTATTTACTCTACAACACTGTATTCCTAAGTTTTCACTTGGCAGTGAAGTGTCAGTGACGTGTCCATATGTGAAAAGACATCATGTAGTCTGATCGCTGGAGTATAGACAAAGGCTGGACAAAAACGTAATTTGTACAAAACTTTGAGAAAGAGACTGTAGGTTTATTAGGTTCTAAGTATGTATGTTAACTGCAAATGTCCTCACACTTTCACAGATGTCAACAAGTTTTGAAATAGCAATATTGATGCCGAAGGGCAAAAAAATGCAAAAAAAGTCAGATAGGTCATTTCATAGTCCAAGATTTTGAAATTTGATGAATGTTTACTACATTAGAGCTTCCCAAGCATGTAGTTAGTTTAGATATTGGGGAATGATCTCACATGGGAAGTTTTCATGCCAGATCGAAGGTCAAAGGTTAGAGGTACAGAATTTTGATACTCTGTGATAACATTTACTTGTTTTTGCCAAATATTTTCATGGCACCAAAAATATTTACACAGTAGCATGATTGAGCCACCAAATAATTTTAATGCAAGTCCACTTCAGAGTCCAGATGCACGTTTTTAAAGTCAAGATACATGTTTTTTATAAAATTTCATTTCTTACAAACATACTGACATGAATAACCAATGAATATGGTATAAATCATCATCAATGAAGATCTGTTTCAAGTTTTTCAAAGTCAGAACCCCTAATCCTGCAGTAAACATTGACCTGTATGTATAATTGATTTGTCAAATGTGAGATCAGCCAGCTGTCAATGGTATTTTACAACTACATTGTAACTCATGAAATGTAAGCAATAGCAAATTAAGTTTTCTTTCCTTGTAGATTAAATACACAAAGAAAATTTAGACTCCTGTGTGAATATGGCATAATAGTCAGTTGTCTTTCCCTCTCCAAGGGTTAAAGTTGCCAGTTCAAATACAGTGGATGCTATGCTCAATTTTCTAAGAATTTGCAGTCTAGATTTCTTCCATTTGATTCTATAAGTCATCTGTTCATCTTTCACTTTGACATCTGTTCTATGCTCATCGGTTGTCGGAGGTTAAGTTGATGGTAGTAAAGTTTTTAAATATCAAAATACTATTTCTGTTTATATAGTAGTTGTTGTCAACTGAAACGTGTAATATTTTTGAGCTTTCACAAGCAGAAGGTGGAGTCAGTATTTCAAGATTTTATTTGCTCCTTCTCAAAGCAACGCCAGATTTTTTAAACTTTTGCAGATACAGCAAAAATCACACCACCTACTTGTAATGAACCTTTAGCCTTTTACCTTTGATTTTATTATCAACACAATAGTATAGTCATGAACAATGCTGGCATGGGTCTCTGTGTTTTCCAGCTGTCACATCTTCATTTTGGCAAAATTTTTGCCGCCAGCTTCTGAGTTACAACAGCTCTCGAAAAGAATGCTGATAGCATTGTTTGTAACGCGCACTTCATGCTTTTAATAGTACTTTTAATGTGCAGCTGTTTGTCTACGTATTTAAATACAATGTACCCAGGAATGCTGACAGGGTCAAGGGTCAGAAATTGAAGGTCACTTTTATTATCTACATTAACCATTAAACAGGGTGATATGCATGTGATAAATTTGCTAATGGTATTTTCCATCACAAACTCCAAAATGAGATTCTCTATGTTGTTTGTCCCCACATCTAGACTTTAATAGGTGACAGTGTTCTAATTCTGCCACTTCCGATACTTCTAATCTGAGGGCAATTAAATTGAAAAAGTCAATTGAATCAAAAAATTACATGGTTCACAATTTTACTTGTCTCATGAATTTCAAAACAGTTTGAGATGATAATTGAAGAGAAGATACATGCAACAATTTTCATAGATGCATTTTTTTAATAGAAGCCCTGCTGCTTAGTCTGTGGACTCTAAAATTCAAAAGTCGATGCTATTTACAATTAAAAGGTTTACATCAAGTCACATCAAAATTTAAAAACAAGAAAAAAATACTCCTGAAACTTTTAAAAAAGATTCTCTTCCAATCAGCTGAGTTGTGGTCCATGTACGGGATGTGGTGATGTTGTACAAGTTGATGTGCAATGTGGGACTTGCTCTTTCCTTCTGAAAGAGGCAATCACTTCCCATCTGACAAATTGTAATCATGGCTGTATAAAGGTCACAGCCAGACTGGTCACTCAGAGGATATTAGTTGTACAGGCCTTGACTATCACAGACATGCACTTGTTGAGAAATTTTGATTGATGACTTTTTATCATGAAACATGACTCACTATACTGACTTTAGCTTAATACACTGAAGGACTTCTGTCAAGGCCAGGTAGGAAGTAAATGTTTCTGGGATTCCAAAAGTAATCTTACTTGTGTTCTCCTTTGTATTAATTAAGTCAAGCCCTAGCTTGGGGACAGTAGAGATTTTACTGAAGTTTGTGAAGCTATGGTATTATTTACATATGTTCCCAAATGGCAGCAAAACCCAGTGTTCAAAGTGTCTTGTTTACTTTTCATATCATATGACATCACTGTATGGCATTCAGGGAAAAAATTATGGGCCACCTTGCTTTATGTTTAACACCATTGGAACTAATTTGAGAGAATCAGCTCTTCATATTTTTCAAATTTCTCAAAAGTGTTAGGTGCGTTATAGCTGAATGTTGCAATATTACAAATTGCTCATATAGAAACAAGTGTGTAACTTTAAAAGAAAAGCAGATGAGATAACATTTGCAGATTAAATCGACATTACTTCATCATCCAATTATCCCAAATTAGTTCCAATCGTGTTGTGTATTTCACACTTTTAGCACACATTCTCAAACAGAGAAAACTGGTCAAGCTTCTGTTTTCATATTCAAGCACACTTCAAACCATGGTTCATATTTCTTTTCTGTCTTTACAATTTCAGAACGACGTTGCCAAGAAACTCAAGGAACGTGAATCAGAAATCATCCAGAGGATAAACAAAATACACCGAATAGCTGAAACATAATAATTTTGAAGAAAAACATCAAAATCCAAGGAAGAGAATGTTGATGGATGAGAGTGCAGCATGAAATGGACATTTCCTCTGATAACAGATGCAGATTAGGTCTTTTGCGTTAGTTTCATCAGAAAGATGATAAGGAGCTGTCTTGAGACTCCATATCATATTTGATAGATACGACTTGAAATTTACTTTGGAAGATACTTTGTAAATCATGTTGTAAAAAATTTCACCATCTGTCCAGATGCATTTCCGTGTATTTCAAGTTTTCCATGCTTCCTTCATTGTAAATAGGCCAACATATGCTTATAGGTATACCATAATGTATTTTATTTCCCATCCGTAATCTAATTTGTTCAATTCATAAGTTTTTATACTACTTGGACCACCTGTACATAGGCTAATATGGTACATTTGCAACGTTTTGCTTTTGATTTGTATATATCATGTATTGCAGTTGTAATAAAGAGAAGTATCGTCATTCGAATTCTGTGATTCTCTGTAGCGTTTTCAAATGTTGTTGGAGATTTTTCCTCTAGGTACCTTGACATTGATAAAAAACACTGACATTGCTGAGATGATCAATGACTATCATAGACATTAAGTTTTACTTTTATACATTTTATAAGACTACAGGCATATACATGTCACATTACACTGCTCAAAAATGGAGAAGATAAAAAAAGCTAGTGGTACGGCTCATCAGCAATTTGCTCAAAATTGTTAAGGTAGAACATGCCTCGGGGACAGATATTCTGACTCTAAAACTTTTACAATTCTTTTCTGATCTACCACTTGTGGGGGCTCATTTTAAAGCTCTTGGTGCAAGACATCTTTTCACGGTCTTAGTTTTTCAAAAATCGAAAGTTTCTATTTTTCTCCATAGAGTTAACACAGAGACGGCAGCCATTTTGAATATCAAATATCGGTAAATCTTGGGTTATTTGTTTTTCTAGTACCAAAATTTGCACGGTGACCGCCCGATTTTCATTCTTGATTTTGAAAGAGAATTGTTGAAAGATTCCTTGAGGAAAGTTTGAGTAAAAGTTTAAGGCTTTCATTTTTGAGGTGTATATTACCTTAAAGCCAGGATGTCTTGTTTTACATTCACATCCGTGTGGCATGGTGCTGTACAATCGTTCAATTTCACAACGAAATGGTCATTGAATGGAGGTGACGCTGGGGTCAGAGGATGCCGGTAAAATGTTCAGAAAATAACTAGATCTGTATTTTGCCAGGTTTATTTCCAACACTCATAAATTTACAATGTATTTGTTTCCATGACAATTACTATGCTTTTCCGTGGATTGGTGAGCGAGTACAGCTCTAAAGCCCATCGTTACACTTTCTTTAAAAAAATCATAGCATGCTTGTTCCATTTTTGGAGACAAAGCTGCTTTTCAGGGGTTACCTTAAAAAGATCCTATTAATTTAAATGTGTACCTGTCATGCAATTTCACTGACTGATGCTGTAAGGAATAAAAAAGAAAGAACCCGTTCACAGACAACCGTACAAGACTGCAAAGTGATCAGCCGCCATCCAGGTCCCAGAAATCAGAAAAAGGGGTATTTCGGCAAATTCAAAAAGTGATACGGCCACAAACTGATGACATCATAACTGCTATTGACAAAACACAAAGGCCCAGTAATTGTGGTTCTGTAATACTACTGTTTGTTGCCGTACCAATTCTGGAATATTGCCCCTTTTTCATAAAGCATTCCCCGAAAGTTCATCTACATCTGTACATGCATCTTAACGGGTCAACGAACTTTGGCTGCCACAGGAGCAGTCGGCCTGATGATGTACATCCGGAGAAAGGGCGTGAAATATTGCCACTCAATATTAATGTAAGTCCAGCAGTCAAAATTTACAATTTCTACATATTTTTAAGAAGAAAGAACGCACATTTAACTTCTAAGAACATACAGTACATTCATACACTAAGAAGTTCTGCTGGAGCTGCGAAAGTATCCAAAGGGTGTCTTTCTGGATTTAAAATTATCTAATTAAAAGGTCTTGCATTGTCAGGAACGAGCCAAATTGGCACCCAGCCATCCTCGGATACAGGTGTCATCGCCGATTTTTCACTGGCCTTGTTGTGTCCTATCCCGTGTTATGATGACGTTCAACCGAACGGTCACACTGTTGACGAAATCTTCCGAAATTGACAAAGTGATAGTGCAGGGTACGTCTACCATAATTTGAGTCACATTCTGACAAAGACTCAGGGTTTAGTCGTCGACACTGGTGAGCTGGTATATTCTCGTCGCTGTAATACACGCACCTGGTGAATTACTGGAATCTATGCTTACCTACAGACCCAGCACGAGTTAATAGTCAACCTCGAAACCGCGGCGGTCCAAATCTGTGCAAGACCAGGTCGGTACGAGTCAAAGTTCGCGAAAGCTGCGGTTTTATATTGAGGGTTCATAATCTCATAAATATCACGTGTTCCAAAAAAGTTTAAAATACCGCGCAATCCATGTCAAAACTTGCCTTTTCACCGTAGTGTTGGCCGACCCACATATACTCGATTCATTGCTCTGTTTCTTATCTCTGCTACCCGACTTTCGATGGAATTATTGTAGCATCAACTAACTTTTGCGTCCCTCAGTTAAGCATCTGCTAAGATGAAAATCGCCGTATTGGTCCAGATATTCTGCGTCCTGTCTGTGCACAGCTATGTCCTCCACCGTGATCAGGTAAGTGTGCATATTGATATCACTTCAATGTAAAATGTTTATCTATCACAATAACGTCCAAAATATAAAAGGTGTACTAGAAAATCGCCGTATTGATCATATTCTGCGTCCTGCCTGTGCATAGCTGTGTTATACACCGTTATCAGGTAAGCATGCGTGTAGATATCACTTTATGTAAATTGTCGATCACAATAACGTCCTAAAATTAAAAGGTATACGAGACATCCCTTGCGCGACTACGTACGAAATTTCTTCACATTTCGAATGCGGAATGATTTCGATGCATCAGCGTAGTGCAAGTAAGCTGAGTATTACTTTTTTACGCAAGCCTTGATTCGATCAAACTCTTGCGCGATCTTCTGACTGTAATTGTGGTTTTTTTCTTTAATCATTCATATCAGCATATGAAAGATTGAAGAACCTTGGCCTCTTGATCAGCGTGTGGATGTCATTGTATCATTAACCCGGCAACCATGCACTTGAACAGAAATGTATATGACACACATTGTTCGATGAGTAAGCAATACTATCAACATGCACCTCCAAAATGAAAGTTTTAAACTTTTGCTCATAATTTTCTCAAGGAAACTTGAAACTTTTCTATTTCACTACCAACAGTACGAGTTAGTCAGCTGCCTATATTTTAAATGATAAGTGCAGAGTATTACCGAAAAATTCGCAGATTTTATTCAAAATTCAAAATGGCGTTGACGATTAAATTTCCTATGTTTACGAAAAGCAAGCCGAAGTACACTCAAGTTTATCTTAAGTATCAGAAAGGTTCCGTCAAGGTGTGTACCAGCTGAGTTATGAATCACGTGGTACAACTGTTTGACTATAGATTTATTCTACCCCAAAAACACTTGGACTACTCTTCTATTTAAAGTTGGTGTATAGGCTATATATTAAAGTCAGATTTCTCTTTCTCTTTCTAATGTTTAATTTTATGTTATTTGTTGTTGTTATTTGTTTATGTTATTTTATGTTATTTGTTCCACTTTGATGCATTTCACGTTCTTCAGTTTAATTAATTATTCTGATCTTAAAGTTATTGTGTCTGATATCCGATTTATAGATTGCACATTGCCGTTATAATCTGCCCTACATTAATTTCTCCAAAAAAGTTTCTCGCGCTGCGAAGTAGGCCGCGGTTTGGATCATGTTAAGTGGGCAGGATAACTTTGCTTCCCAGAGCATTGTATGTAAATTAACTATACGCCTTTCTCCGCTTTGTGTATACAATTATGCGTTCCCGGGACAGACTATCGGACGCTCAAAATCTTATGATTCGCTGTTCAGGTAGAATGCGCCTCGGGGACACAAATTTGGACTCTCAAACTTTTACAATTTCTTTTCTGATATACCACTTGTTCGGGCTCATTTTAAAGCTCTTGGTGTTAAAGGCATTCGTTGGCACCAGATTGTGTCATCAGAAAATTTACCCACCAGATTACAATTTCAATGGAAAACAAAAGGCTATCACACCTCCAAAATCCTCTTACAGTCTAGAACAAAGGCGATCCCTGGGATCGCGAGTAATGGCTTTAAAAAAAAACTTTTCACCGGCCTAGTTTTTCGAAATTCGAAAATTGTATTTTTCTCCATAGAGAGAACACAGGGATGGTGGCCATTTTGAATTTTAAATATCGGTGAATCTTAAGTTATTCATTTCCCTAGTATCAAAAGCAGCACGGTGACCCCCGATTTTTATTCTTGATTTTGGAAGAGAGGGACTGAAAGATTCCTCAAGGAAAGTTTGAGCAAAAGTTTAAGTCTTTCACTTTCGCGGCGCACACTACCTTAAACCGAGCTACAAGCTATAGTAGCAATTGTAACTCTGGACTACGTGACTCTCGTCAATATTGATCGAGCTAATGCCAGTACTAGTCGGGTTAATCAAGATATAATTTCAACTATATTGTGACAGTTTGTACTCTCTGGATGACTGACAACTTCACAAACGTACTTTACAACTTCGCACTGTACGACTGATTTCGAAATTTGCATAGAAAGTTAAGTGATCCACCTTCTTGTATTGTGGAAAATCGGAAAACCTAGTATAGAATAAGTACAGAGAATGGTGACATCTTTTGTGGTGTTTAATTCTCAAATAAAACAAATGCAAAACGTGCCTTTAATTTTTGTGTTTGACAATGAAATAATAATTGTTTATTACTTAAATACACATACAAACATACATACTTACAAATATATGTTCTATATATGCTAGTATACGTAAGATGCACACGTCAAATATCATATAGTGTTATATCTAAATATGTGTATACATATATAAACATGTATATATACATATATATATATACGTACTAGTTGTGAAAATATATATATATATATATATATATATATATATATATATATATATATATATATATATATATATATATATATATATATATAAAACAAGAAACTGAAATATGACAGGTTCCCCAGTGTTGTGTAGCGTGGAAATTTAATGTAATAACTAAATTGAAAAACACACAACTACATCTGTGTGTCTCTGCACAGCAAATTTTGGGGCTTGAAAAATGACCCATGTAGGACTTGAACCCACGTCCCCCGAATTCAGTTCGGATGCTCTACCAACTGAGCTAACGGATCAGTTCAAGTTGGTTTGACGTGCGCCGTCCTGTTGGCCTTTTCTTCCCCGAATGAGACCGCAGGTTTACACTGGTTATTCTCTCGAAGTCTCGTGGGTTCAAGTCCTACACAGGTCATTTTTTCAAGCCCCAAAAATTTGCTGTGCAGAGACACTCAGATGTAGTTGTGTGTTTTTCAATTTATATATATATATATATATATATATATATATATATATATATATATATATATATATATATATATATATATATATATATATATATATATATATATATATTTGCGTCCTAGTTGTGAATACATTCACACGTTGACTGACATCTGTCAATCACGGACATTCAAAAGACCTTAGGATACACAGTTCACATGTGTTAACATACGAACAAGGCCTACACCATGCAAGTACTTGTGAGCGTATATATAGTCATGTCACTGTTTTTACACGTACATAGATTTGTTTCAGTTTTATGGACTGACCGGCTAACAGATGTGTGAGACGTATTATATCAGAGACAGAACATTTATTACAATTACCGCGATGGCAGTAAAATACACAACTATATCGAAAATTACATTTTGGTATTTCGAAGTATACACTATGACAATTCCAATTGCAATGAAATGACAGTGTAGATTGTCCTCGCGAGCACACAGAAGCCAGAACATGGCTGTATAAATTCTTCACACGACAGAAAATGAAATTCCATATTTAATCTGACGTTGAACGAATGTTTGTCCCCGTTCCCGTACTTCTATCAAACAAGTGGCCTTTAGAAACTTCTGGACCCTGCGTACCAATCTCAGTGCCCTGTACAGGCCCCTTCAGTCATGTATATTATCTTTCCAGGGGACGATGTCTACGACAAGCAAAGATGCTGACGAAGACCCGATAAAGTTTCTGATCACCGAAGATGAAGCCTGGGAGTACTTAGGCATGCAACGTGAGTGAGAATTCTTTCTTCTAGCAAAGTGGCACTCCATAATTAGTGCGGGTCATCCCGACCATGCAGGGAACACGTCCCTGGCCATGATAATATCTCTATAAAACATATCTATTAACACACTTCGATAAGATAACATTGTATGAAATGGTCGACCAACTGAACTGTTGATACAGCAAGGTGTTGATTGACATATTGACATATGAAAAATAAATTCGTCGTCATATGCCGCAATACTATATCCTCATTATCACACACATTCTCCGGAAATCAAAAGGAAAAACATCCTGACAATGGATTTTGTATTACATACAACGGGACAGGCAGACAGACAGACCTTATAATGTGTCGTCAACCGTTCCTATTGCATGTTTTGTACAATCGTTTGATCAGCACGGCTTGGTATATAGTCTCCCTGACCAACCCCCGGCCAGTGAAGTTGGTCTCGTACGCAACTATCATATCAAACGGCACTGTTTTCCTCTATATTTGAACAGTTTTGTAATGAGCGTAGGTATCGATCTCGAGATACGATCTACTCACCCAAACGACCTCAATTTCCTTCCAGTTATCTCACCTTGGTGGTTTCTACTACCCATAATCCCCACTCCCACTATCTTCTTTCACCGATATCCCTGCAATTCACTCTTTCAAAGTCAACGTCCTCAATGATTATACATACCTGCATATACTCGAACAAGCATCGTCTCTGAGAGTGCTCAGGCAAATTACAAATTGGTCTCCAACTCTTTCGAGTGTTGATGGTTCTGTTTGATTCCGAAGTTCACTGAACGTCAAAATTGCCATCCCAAAACCGGTGCATTCTACTGATTGAGTCTCAATAAGGAAGTTCAAGTAAAATCGAAGGCAAACTCTTGTTTTTCATTAAAAAAAACAAATAGGCTAATAAGTACATGATAAGCAAAACTGTTTTCCATACCGTTTACATTCGGAAGTTCATATTATGTCAGCCTCACCATTGCCTGTCACAGTAATCAACATCTCTGAGTTGTCAATCAGCTGTTAGTAACCCTGTCACTGTACTATTTACAACGACTTGACACAGTTAACCAGGGGTGCGTGACCGTGATTTCCTGATGACGTCATAGGTAAAACAGAACATTCGTGGTTTTTAAACATACTTATCAATCAAAACACATTTATCATCACATATTTTCAAAAGGTTCCACGTTATTGGGCGGGGGTGTGGTCGTCGGAACTGCACTCAAAGGTCGTATGGGACCCGTACGACCATTACAAACACTGTATCCAAGGTACGTTTGCTATCGATGAAAGTTAAAAACGTGTTCGTCATAATGCACATGGTAAAATTTAAATATTGCGGCTATTTTAACGTGATGTCGTGCATGAAATACATTTTTCGTAAACAAGAAAGTCGCACAGGCGCAGCTCTATGTGATTCCTCTACCAACGGTATCCGTATTCGGCATCCGTCTACTGAGTAACCAAATTAACAGTTATTTATAACAAGCACGAATTAGGATTAAAACGTGAGAGAGAGAGAGAGAGAGAGAGAGAGAGAGAGAGAGAGAGAGAGAGAGAGAGAGAGAGAGAGAGAGACAGACAGAGAGACAGACAGACAGACAGACAGACAGACAGACAGACAGACAGATAGATAGATAGAGACAGAGAGAGAGAGTGATACAGAGACAGAGGGGAAGAGATAGAGAGACAGGCAGGCAGAGCCAGACAGCCAGAGACAGGGAGTCGGACAGGCAGACAGAGGGACACAGTGATAGAGACTGACAGAAGAAAGAGACAGAGACAGAAGTATATGTTCTATAGGTATGTAATATTGTCGCCTTTGAGGTGAAGAGTCTATCTTCTCTTCACTGTAATCTTCAGTTCTATAGTTTTATGTTAATTTTTTGGGTAATTATGAAAAATTGACATTTCTGTGTGGGCTCGTATGTGCGGAGCAATTATCTCATAAGGCTTTCCTATGGTCAACTGGGCCCTATAGTTTTCTTTTTCATTACCCGTCGCAATTGTAACATAAACTAATAACAGCCACCGTAGAAATCGAGTGTCCGTATATGTATTGTATATATGTATATATGATAATTCAAAAAGGAACAAAATCTATGTACTGGGACTTGAACGATTTGATAGGTTCTGTATGGCTATACGTGTTAAAACTTCAATTTTGATGTCATATCTGGAATGATCCGTTGCGTGATTGAAAGGAGGTGCGAGGGTAATGTGTTTCGAAGAGGTGCTTTGCTATACAACAACGTCCGAGACCTTATCTTTGCATCTCGGGCTCGGATATTAAAGCTCCATTAAAGCTTTTGTTTTGTGTTTTTTCTCTTTCTGCATTGAATCCCTAAACTGTAAATTAATGCCAAGTATTTAGCATATCATCACAACCTATATGAGTATACTCTCCATTGTTATTGTTGAAAATTCTTTTCAAGTCCGGACTAGAATTCATTTGTAAACAATAAACAATGATCACTAAACACATATAAGCTGTGTTGACAAAAAGAATACCCGAAATTTCAGCATGGCAAACAGATTGGGGACAGACATGGTAGTTGATATACAGAAGCAGAATACTGAAAAACTTGCAACAAGTTACAGTTTATGTCCCTTTATTAAAGACTCCTTAAAAGTTTCAAATCTATGCTGATCTACATCTTGTGTTGAAATCATTCTGAAACTTTGAAAAGAAAATTAGAATTTGACGGTTTCGTTTTTTGTGGCAGTAACGCTGATAGCTACCATTCGAATTTTAAAATATCGGGAAATGTAAAGTGGGGTACAATACTAGTCGGAAATGTTGCGTTACTTAATTACGATTTTGCAAGAATTGCAAAACGTTCCTTTGAGCGAAAACTCCACGCTTTTATCGTTTTAGATGCCCATAATATAATACAATTTGCAGGAGTTTGCAAAGTTAGTTGTCATTCATGGGAGTCACTGTACTCTAAAAGTGTCTGCATGATTACCGTTTCATTGCAGGTTGCCAAAACGGCACAGGATTACAGTGTTTCTTTCACGGGTCCGACACATCCCGATGTTTCTCCGGCATCGACTCCATTTGTGACGGAATCGACGACTGTGGATGCCATGGTGACAAGCAGCCTTGTTTAACCGATGAGACTGAGAGTGTGTGTGCATGGAAGGATGTGATCGCATCGTTACAAATACAAGGTAACATACACACAGAGATGCATTATGTGGCTATATACTGTGTCCGATTTTAGAACCGCACAACGATAGTGGTTAGTTTTTACTTTATACAACGTGCCAAATGCCAGTTCGTCAAGTCTTTATGATCTTAAGACCGAGTACTGACATAAGTTCAATTCTCGATAATAACAAGGCGATAAACATGCACGCATGCAAACATACATACACACATATGCACGCACGCGTGCGCACATGTACATACATACATACATACATACATACATACATACATACATACATACATACATACATACATACATACATACATACATACATACATACATACATACATACATACATACATACATACATACATACATACATACATACATACATACATACACACACACACACACACATATACATACATACATACATACATACATACATACATACATACATACATACATACATACATACATACATACATACATACATACATACATACATACATACATACATAGCCATTAACAGTGATATTTAGAATCGCATATGAAAAAGTAGTGTTTCACACGGCTAGGCCTACATCACCAAAGTGCATAAAGTGACATGTATGTCTCATAACTGCAAAGTATATCGTTGAAAGTTTGCAGAAAACTAGTGCTTCAAGAACAGCTATGTACCATAGTACTTACGGACTGAAGCCCCACTCAGAGCAGATTGCGTCAAAGTACATTATATTAGTTAAACTTATCTGTCTACTATCTATCGATCCATGAATTTATCGATACATTGTTTTATCTGCATGCCAAATAAATTTCAGCCAACATTGTTAAGAAATAACATACGTTATTACTGGTCATAATCAGTACATGTTGTTATATGATTTGATGTATGTCATGAGATTTGATCTGATCTGATCTGATGTGATGTCACGTGATGTCACGTGAAATGACGTGATTTGATGTGACATGATGAGATATGATGTGATGCGATGTGATGCGATGTGTTGTGATGTGTTGTGATATGATGTGTTGTCATGTGATATCACATTGTGGGTATGGGATGGTGTAGTGAATTGTGGTATAGCGTGATCCGTTGTGCTCTAGTTATGTCTTTCGGGAGTTGGGCTATAAATGCATGCTTAAATTTTAGATTTGCTTGAAAAATCTAAAGCTTCTTTTCGTTTGTTTGCAGGAATTCCACGCTTTGGATATGGTTGGCAAGATAGCCTCGCTTTTCAGTCATTCTGGGTGGCAGGTCTAAATCAATGTAAGTATAGATGAACCATGGCTATCGGTCATCTTTCTGTTGATATACTTATGACGAAATAGGGTTTCCCTTGGGCGCCGAAAGTGTTTTACATACATCGTCCGGTACTAAGACATAAATGAAGCGAGGCAAGAGAGAAAATGCGATTTCGGTGTGCCTCTAATACTTTATTAAAGAACTTATTGTATTTGTCCGCTCGCCCGCTCGGTATGACCTTTAAGCTTATAATACAGTTATTTTTCTGTCGTTAAGCAAACTGCATCTTGGTAAGAAAGAAAGTTCCTGTCTTTTTGGGGGGTTTGCTAATGGTGCAATATCCTTGAGACAGATTTGAAAAATTACTTGAAAATTTCCCATGTTGCCTTGTATGCATAAAAGTTCAAAACTCAGGACAGAATAGATCATGCGCGGATTTCGTCTTCCTCGTGACCTCGTTTATGAGGTCTGTACCACAAAGAGTTAACCTCGCTCGAGGGGTAAATTCTGCGAAGCAAACGACTGAAATTAGTTTCTTTTCACCAATTTGTTATCTATGCAGACTGTCCACCTGATGAGCATGGCATCAGCAGACTTCGTTGCCATAGTGATCCCACGGTCTGCTTCTCGCCTGATGAGCTGTGTGATGGCGTCCTTCGGTGCGATAGCATCTGCGAAAATTTGTTCAATACCGATCGAGCCTGCCCGACTGACGAAGATAAACTTGCCTGCAAAATGAGACACACCTTTGAAAAATTCCTAGACATTGGTAAGATATAGCCATAAATTTCGTACCGAGTTCAAACTGTTATCTTTCCGCTGCAAAAATAAAAGTAAACCCTGGACAGGAACGCAGTTTGCTCGTTCCGCAGTGACAGCCAACGTGTTGATGTATCTTGGCTTTCAAAGTGAGTAGAGATTTGGGGCTGCCTCTTTGCACTTCTCGGTTTATTAAAGCTCCATTATATGTAACACTTAGCGCATTGAGAGTGTTGCTTTCCTGTTTTTAAAATACAGGATCTTATTCTACCCCTAAAATCACATCGAAACACCCTGCGTTAAAATTTGTCGACAAAGCCATAGTTGTTGGCAAGTAAATTTTGGTCCAAACTAGATCATTTGTCAACGATAACACTGCATATGGTAGATACTGCATTATGTTGGCAAGCTTAAAATTGTATCTTTCAATATACTTCAGGATGAACAAGGAATACATAAAACTGTTTACGGAACAATTATTTTTTTAAATTATAGATGTACCTAGCTGTTGTCTCTTTAATACCAGCGGTAGAATTAATTTCAAGGATACCACAAACAGTAATATTTTAAATTACTGTAGAGAAGAAAGGTGTGCTGATTTTGGGGTTATTATAGTTTGAACGCATTGTAATAATTCAGGTACGCGATGTGCCGTTGTCAAAACATCATAATTTAACCCAAAGGCAAAAAAATATATTTATCAGATACTATTTACATCAATAAAATTTGAGGTTCAATTGCATTGTTGCCTTCAATTAGGCAAGACGGTTTATTTATTTATTTATTTATTTTCCCTGCTGTCAATTATTCATGCGAAATTGGACGTGGGAACAATATATATCAGCGATTACCGAGAAGTCGAATTTCGCGTTCGGCTGAAGCTATCCGCTCTAAGATCAGATATTTCATGATCTCGCCGAGAATGAGCTGGATCGTATGTGAATTGGGCGGATTAGAGCTGTTTCTATTTGGCTTTACATGTTAAAGTTATGGTGAAGCTAGCGTCAGGAACGACTTTTGGACTGTATTTCTATTTGTAACAATCAACCCTATTTGTAACAAAACCTAATTTTCAAAAAAACTTTGCCGTATTTGTTGAAATCTTAATGAAATATGCATATTTGTATGTTTGGGGGCAATTTTCTTTTTTTGTCGAAACTCATTTTTTCTGAAACTGCTTTTGTTACAAATAGGGTTGATTGTGACAAATAAGACTGACATGTCACCCCTATTTGTAACAATCAACCCTATTTGTAACAAAAGTTAACCCCATATAGGGTTAGTATGATTTCTGTCAGAAAACAAGATTTTTGACATTTTTGACCGAAATTGGTGAAAATTGCCCCAAATACAAATAGGGTTGATTGTTACAAATAGGGGTAATACAGGGGCTACCAAACAGAGCAGTGTTCTCTGACAGGGCGGTACTTCTAATGATGGATATCATGGTCTGATTCATGAAATTGCATTAGATAACCGCAACCATAGCCACAATATCAGAAATGTAATTTAAGAGCAAAAGATAGTATTATATCAGGTAATATAATTATATAAAATAAAATGTTAACTTTAAATTACTCACCCTAAAGATAAGATAAGATACTATTTCTTATTTACCTCCTTAAACAAACATTTATGCGAGTTTTGACATTTGTATGTTATGATCTTTCATTTATTTTGCGATGTAATTAAACTTTTCGGTTGTATTATGATCTCGTGCAAAAGACAGGTCGTGCGGTCAAAATTTAGCGAGAGCAATCCTTTCGTGCCAACTTGTTTGCACATAAGCGTTGTCTATATATGGTACTCGGGTAATGGCTTCACTTTATATTACATTCTTACAATGTTGAGTGGTTTACCCTTCACGAAGCTGTGCGTACTTCAAGTCGACTTACGGGCAAATAAAGCCAGATATGGACATGAATGCCAGTGTGCGAATGATTAACTCTTGACATCTGAAAGCTCGGTTTTGCGTGGTCGTGCCAGTAACCATGGCAAAGCGATATTCCACGGCGACCTTGGCAAAACGTAGAATACATAAAACAATCTTTCATTCGAGATCTGAAAACATTGATTTTTCCCAATCTTATTTTAATTGCATCAGCTTTTTCTATCAGTGTGTTGTCATGTTGGATTTATTAATGTCTGTTTGACTATTAAATTCACTGCCGTCTCCGTTGTCGTCATAGTCAGCCTTCCCCTTCACAATAAACCCCCTTTAATCTTGATGCGCCATAAAACATTGTCTATGTCTCTATATTTCTCTCTCCGGCTGCGTGTGTGTGTACAGAGAGACAAAAACAGCCCGACAGACAGAGACAGGTTGTTAGACAGAAACAGGCAGATAGATAGATAGATAGATAGATAGATAGATAGATAGATAGATAGATAGATAGATAGATAGATAGACAGACAGACAGACAGACAGACAGACAGAGGTTTCTCCGAACGTTGCAGTCCCATACATACATTTCAAATCACGTGTATACTACACGCTTAAAGGGACATTAGCTGTAACTGTTGACTAATTTTTCACTACTCTGTTTCAATTTATCAACTACAGAATTTTACTATAATCCGATCATCATGACCAATGCCCGGTGTCTTGCTTGCCACACAGCCTGCATATGTGAAATGACCATTGTTATTGTTGATAAATGTATTCTAGTCCGGACCTGAATACAAAATTTAAACAATAACAATGCAGATTATACGCATATAAGGTATATTTATGAGCTAAATATTAGGAATTTCTCCATGGTTCAGGGATTCACACCAGAAACTGCAGATGATACACAGAAACAAACAAAATAAAAAAATGACCAAAGTTACTGCTAATGGATCTTTAATTGTGAAGCTATTTAGAGTGCGTATTGTTTATGAATTTTTTTTAATATTTTCTCTTCCTTCCTTCTCACCTTCTCAGATTTCTATAAGATAAGTGCTGCCAGGAAAGAAAACCAGGAAAAGCAACCAGAATCAAAGAGCCATGCCGCCACTACTACGACGACAGATGTATCGTCGACCAAATTGCCGTTTTCACCTTCCTCGTACACCAGTCTACCGGCACAATGAACAAAATCCCACAAACCAATGTCCACAATGTAGTTTGAGAGCTTAGGTGTCTCTTCTGAATGGCGTCTTAAAAAATTTACGCCCTCTTGCCTCCGATCGCTTCAGTTTCTTATCCACCTACAGATCATTCTTTCCCCCAGTAATGATTCCGACATAGGGCATGGTATCGCTTGCAGTAAATCGGTTTATTTTCAGCTTGTTTCTTTCCGTTCCATTTCCTTTTCCTGGGAGCACCCCAACATCTCTGCCGCAATATCGAACCTTGCTGACAGTATTCGGACGCCATATCCTGGGAAGATCTTGCCTTTGGGATTGAAACACCTGCCTTGAAAGTTTAAATGCTTGGAAATAAAACCAGGAAGTGAAAGAAGCGTTTAGGACTCTGTGTGATAGGTTCTATTTCTAAATCTGCACACACTCACAATTTAAGTAAAATTCTAATGTTTTCTTGAACCAATACCTTTCATAATCGTGAAAATATTTCACTCGAATGAGGGCTGTTTCGAACCACGAGGGCGTTCAAAGATCGATAGGGTAAGGATTTTTCTCGATGAGACAAGTATCGCTGACGATTAACAATTCAGTGGATATGGTCATGTATGCTTTTCGCGCGTTGAGGCAAAATATTGTCAGGACACGAACCCGAAAGCAGTGATATTGACACGCGATTCACCAATGTTCTTATTATAAAATGTCACGTGATAATTGTTCTGAAGCTTGGAGGCAAAAGGTTGCCACTCTTCAAAGATCGTTCAAATTGTGTTTCGCTACGAGTTTCAAAACGTCAATATTGAATCCGCGACATGTAAACTCAGTTAATTTGCGTGGTTTGATCATGGATAAATATATATATTCCGCACACGATTACTCTTGTAACGTAAAGATACAGCTGGGTTTTCAGTACAGTATGGGTCAGCACAACGGTAAAACGGAGAACGTGTCAATTCGACCTCAGCCTAAAGAAGTGGGGCAACGCAGTTTCACAGATGTTTTGATCAAATGGTAGCTTTTATGCTTTTCTTTGCGCACATTTGCAATGTATTGATTGATCAATTAACAAACGCAAATAGCCATGTTCTCCAGAGGCTGCCAACGATTGATCGTTTCACGTATTCCGAGAAGACCTGGTTTTGATAGAAAACATGACACTTCCTTCAACTCAATCGCAAAAAATATTTATCCCGCAGTGAGTGTAGAGACAAGTAAAATAGAAGTAAGTTCAGGTGGATGATGACGAACGCCGTGCGGATGTAAACATTTTCAGAAGCTGAGAGAAAAGGTAGTATTCTTGTAATCCGTTATGGCACTTCTATCGGATTATTGCGAATGGTATAGCAGCTTGTGAACCGTGTGCAACTCGACGTCCTTCGCCGATAAGTGTCGATATTCGACGGCTGTACGATTAAAATGCAAATGTCTGTGCAACATCGTCTTCGAAAATGTTAACACGCATTGCTGTTACATTTTACATCCGTTGTTTTCAGTCGGAATTGAAGGCGAATTATATTTTATATCGACAGTATACGCTGCGACGAAATTTTTGGCTCTTCTACCCAGCGCTCACCACAGACTGAATTTAAATAATTATGAAAAATCGTTTCCATACGCTCTATTGAAATCACAGCCTGTATAAATATGGTAATTAAGAGCACCTAGAGTTGACACGATTGTTTAAACATCGAGAGGAGAATAGTAAAGCAGTAAAAAAGAACTGCAGACTACGGGGTCGTATGAAAAAATAAAATAAAATACGCACATGACATACGAACCCAGAGGGCGTAGGGGAGGAGTTCAGCTCTATCTAGATTATCCTGCGCGAATTCTTACGAACCATATGCCAGGGTTACACATTGGTAACGGTGTGCATGCGTGATACTCA